>NW_015660888.1:47651-54696 GCF_001515625.1 Sinocyclocheilus rhinocerous
AAATGTAAATGTAAATATATATATATATATATATATAATTTGGGGGGGTTGGTGGGGGGGAATAAGTGTCTTATGCTCTCGAATGCTTCGTTTATTTAATCAAAAGTACAGTAAAACAAAAAATTTTGTGAAATATTTTTACAATTTAAAATAACTGTTTTTATTTATTTAGTTTTTTTTTTTTATTCTTTTTTTTGGAATATATGTTAAAATGTAATATATTCCTATGACCGCAAAGCTGAATGTTAAGCAGCAAAAACAGTTTTCAACACTAATAATAATAAGAAACATTATTGATAATTAAGCATCAATAATTTATAATAACTGAGCATCAAATCAGCATATTAGAATGATTTCTGATAGATTACGTGATACTGAAGACTGGAGTAATGATGCAAAAAATTCAGCTTTGATCACAGGAATAAATTACATTTGAAAATATATTCAAATAAAAAAAAAATTTAAATTGTAATGATATTTCACAATATTATTTTTTTTTTCACTGTATTTTGGATAAAAAAAAATTGCAGCCTTGGTGAGCATAAGAAACTTATTTTAAAACCATTAAAAATCTTGACCCTTTGAAGTTTTAATTAGTATTTTATATGAAGAAGAAGAAGAAAAAACTAGTTTAGATTAATTCTGGTCTTAGTTGTTCTGTCTTCAGTATTATCACTGACAGAGCTGAGGGTATGTGTGCCGAGTCTGTGGCCTTGACTGAATGATCACTGACATCAGGCATCATCACACACTCCTACTGAGAGCTCATCACTAAGACCTTTGTGCCCAAGCACAGCTGAGCTTCTGTCAGAGAGCGCAACAGGAGCCGTGTACACAGTCAAACCTGCGTTAGAGAAAGAGTCTGAATCACAGCTCAGATTATTGACCGGTTTAACACAGGAATCTGATCTAGCATGTTGCTCCCAAAGTAACAATGAACATTCAACACACACAAAAGTACATTTGTGTATGTATTGCAACATATATAACGTGAAACACTTAAATAAAAAAGTAAAATTAAATGTAAAATAAAAAACATAAATCTAAATGTTTAATGTGAATATAAATAAATCTAAATCTTACTAATAAATGTCACTACTTTGAATGTTAGCTGAATATTTAGTTTGAGGTTTATTTAATTAAAAAAATTGTTTAAATTAAGGTTTTACAAGAATTATATTTAATTTTTAAGTTTTAGATTTATTTTAATTTAACTTTAACTTTAATTTCTTTTTTTAAAATTATTATTATTATTTCTTTTCTTGTGAGATTAATTGCTAACAAAAAAAAAGTTTCTTTGGGAAAACTGCTCAATTTCTGTAATTGCTTATTTTGGTAAATCTGACAGGTTTTTGGTAGCACACGTTGTTTTACATTTAGTGCCATAAAGCAGTGACATTATTTCATTTATGATCTTGCCTGACCGCTAGCTGAAACTGAAACAGACATAAAATACTCATATGGATGCCCAATGATGTTCCTTGTGAAAGAAGTGCACTAAATAGTACTGAATGTGCACTTGTAGTGTACTTCAAATATTAAATGTACACACACATACACAGTATATATATATATATATATATATATATATATATATATAAATCTATATGTGCATACATATATAGGAATGCCCCACTCTTTTCCATGGTGCTTTTGTAGTGGGGTCTATAATATTAATGAAATAAAAGGCCACTTAAGTGTACATAAAGAGCATACTTTTCAGGACTATTTTTTAAAACACTTTTAAAAAGTTCACTTTGTACTGATGTCAAATTAGAGGTTTTACTTTAAATTATTTTATATCATTGTGTTGTCATAATCTTTTGTCGTGGTTTAAAGTAGTGTTCTCAATGTCTGCGCCACAATGTTAGAGATGCGAGAGGAAAATCTTGAATAAAAAACATCAAAGTTCTTGTAAATGTAACTGAACTCAAGTTTCACCAGTTTGCAAATGGAGGGAAAGTAGAAACTGTGGTTCGCACTCTAAATCTAATATCGATTCCCATCACTGCTGGATACAACACATTCTGTGTGAATACATTAAAAGTAACGGCTCACAAAGTGAAAAAAAAAACACAAAAAATTCATATATTTGAGCCACAAAGACAGACGGTCAAATAAATCAAAGATTTGGGCGTTCGTGAGACATGTCAGTTGTCAAGTCTGAGTGAAGGAGTTTAGTTAGAGATGGACTCGACCGGTACCTATTTTAATAGGCATGAAAACAAACAGCACTAAACGCCTACATGGCTCCAGACACACAAACACACACACCACAAAGTTGAAGTTCCCGCTGTTGACCACTCTCTGTATTTCACCTGCTGAGCAATTACCTGGTGAGAACTATCAACACTAGTATTCACACACCCAAAACGTTCACACACACACACACAAACACACACACACACACACACACTTATTTGAGTGGTGTTTTGTTGAAGGTATGGACCCCTGCCTGCGCTCACTACCCTCAGAGACAGCGAGTGGGGTGTCAGGACGCATGTGACCCGTCTCGCTCACACACACATGCACATACGCACACAAGTGCACACACACCTCAGCCGAACAGAGGCACTGCATGTCATCAAGCGTCTGAATTGCATGGGCTGTGCTGGAGCAGCAGGGGTCACTCAGGAGTCCTGCGAGGGCCGCAGACATGTGTTGGCGTGTGTGTGTGAGTGCGTAACGCATGGACGCTCACAGCCTGTACACAGCAAGTAATGACTCCACTGCCAGCCCAATAAAGACAGACACAGAGTCTCCGTTTCTGCTTAAACACACACGCTCACACACAGTGATGAGGGAGGAGTTGCCTTTGTTCAGTTACATTGTTGGCACTACACACAAAGGAGGTTTAGCATTCACATACGTCCTTCAAAATGTGCTAAATACTTTATTTTAAATGTTTTTTAAGAGAAAACTATAAATAAGCCATTAGTAGGTTGATTTCCTTAGAAGTTTAGAATGGGAATATCTGTTTGTCCAAACCATGGAGGACAGGAAGACACCAGTAGACAGGCCATAACAGGACGTCCCACCGTCCTGTTAAAGAAACAATCGCCTTATTGCTAAATGCAGTAATGGGTACTTTCATCTGAATGTGCATGGACTTTAGTTGGACAAAACTGAAAAATACAGATTTTTGAAAAATTTGTGAAAAAGAAGTGTGCTTATTGAATGTGCATTTGTAGTGTACTTCATATCTTTAAAGTATATTTATTTTAACTTTTACTTTTCAAAAAGTGCACATTGTAAGTTCACTTTTATCAAGTTTAAATTATATTTAAAATCAATATGTTTTAATATTTATGTTCTGCTTTAAAGTAGTACATTTTTCATGTGTTGACTAACATACCAAAGCACATATAGTAAAGTATTTGATTATCATTTTAACTGTAATGTGTTACTCAATACTACATTTAAAGTTAACACATTTTAAATACACTTTAACCATATTTCAAAGACCACAGAAGTGATTATGACATTACATAGAAAGATGTACCTATGTACTTAAAGGGATAGTTCACCAAAAAATTAAAATGACCCCATGATTTACACACCCTCAAAGCATCCTAGGTGTATATTGCTTTCTTCTTTCAGACTAATACAATTGCAGTTATATTAAATAAAATGTCCTGGCTCTTAAGCTTTATAATGACAGTGAATGGGGTTTAAGATTTTGAAATCCAATAAAAGTGCGTCCATCCATCATAATAAGTGCTCAAATTCAGTATACTCTAAATTGTATTTAGTATATTAAATTGTAATTTAAGCTACAGTATAATACATTTTCATTTAACTGCAGTTTAGTGTCCGAAAACATTCCATTCAATTTGTGCTTAAGTATATTACTTTAAAGTATATTATTTCCACAATAAGTACTCTTTTTAAAAGTATGCTAAAGTCTACTTCTTTTTCACAGGAGTTGAGCTAAAGTGAAATAATATGTGTTGTCAGATAATGCTGTAAGAAGCATTATTTCTCCAATTACAAGCTTTTGGGTCACGTGTCTGGAATATTTATCCACACGTGACAGCTTTTAAAATCAGTGGTGCATGAAACATGCATGATAAGTTAGAGCAAAAACATATAAGAAAGGGAAAGGACATAATAAGACAAGCACTGAGCATAAATATTGTATGTGTTTAATGCATATTTGTATTAAAGAGCTTTAGAAAGGCTAAACATAGTAACTACACTGTTTCAAAACTGAATTATGACTTAAATAGAGTCTTTTAGACTTGGATCCTTCCTGTTGACATCCGTCAAGTGAATTGGCTTAACTATGCTCATATGTGAAGATTTTTATCAAATCAAAATTCAGACAAAAAATGTAATAAATAAATTATTATTATTTTTTTTTTAAGTACTTTCATTTTTCTAGTGTTGGCGTAGCTACCACATTTCAGTTGGAGACTTTTATACTATTATTGTATTATTTATTGTACTACTGTTGTTGATAAAAGTACACCTATCATATATTCCCACACCATTTTATCACTACATTATCAGATATATTTTGTAAGTTAGCAGTGTGAATTGACCTTTCTCCATTGACTTATTTTGCTTTTTCATTACACTCTTGGTGCGAACAGGCCTTTCCACTATGTATACAAAATTCAAAGCTGTCAAAGAGCATGCAAAAAACAAGATTATAACTATAAAATATACATAAATAAAATAATCAGCAAAATTATAATAATAAGAAACTTGTTTGTAGTGTAGCACTCTTTGTTTGACCTGAGATTGATCTAGTTTTGCTGTGCCATGTCGTTCACGTGTAGACGGGTTTTCCATTGACTCCTCCATATGTTGATGGGCTGGATCTGGAAGAGGCTCTTTGTTTGGGAATTGATATTCACTCACTCTCTCGTCCCTTTGGGAAGAGCCACTGGCCTGCAGAACCTCCCACTATCACTCTATCTACTCCATCACTTCTTCTGGGCCTCTATCTTTGTGCCTTCATTCTTTTGTTGCTCCTTACATTTCCTTCACTTCCTTTGGTTTCTTCTCTAAATCTCTCTTTCTCTCACTGTCATGTTCTCTTTCTCTTTTTCTCTCTAGGTATTTCTTGCTGTTTTTCTTTTCTTCCCCCTCCTGCTTTCTTCCTCCTCTACAGCTGTCCCCACCCCCCTCTCCTCTTTTCTCCTCTTCCTGTCCAGAAGCCCAGTGAGACGCCCCACACCTGTACAACACACACACACACACACACACACACACATACACACACACGCCCTCTAACAGCACCTTCTCTCACCATCAGTGCCCACAAGAGTCTCTCACTCTTAAACACTCGGTTTGTGCCTCTAAGCATGAGACTTATTGATATAAATAGCTGCGCACAAAGTGCACTCTGTTCAGCGCTGGACAGGCCAACACAGAGGTGTGTGTGTGTGTATGTGTGTGTGTATATGTGTGTGTGTATGTGTGTAAGAGGGCAGATATTTAAAATTGCCACAAACTCACATAAGTATATATTGGGGGTCCAACAGAACAAACAAACAAACAATAAAACAATGAATAAAACAGTAAAACAATAAATAAAACAATAAACAAAAAAATAAATATGAAAATGTAAAAATAAGTCTGAATATATAAATATAGTTTCATATTCATCGAATTTAAATGATAGCCTATTCTGGTATACTGATACACAGACATTTTCAATATTTAATTAAAACTGCAGACCATATGATGAGCAAATTGGAGAAATGTAAATAGAATTGGAAATGCAACTGTCAGTACAAAGGTGTGATGTACTGTAAATTAATTGTAAAACACACACACACACACACACACACACACACACATATATAATCACTTCTTATAATATTAAGTTATTGCATATTTGCAAAAATACTTTTTATTTTATTTATTAAATTTTTTCATGATTTATGTATATTTTGATTTTATATAGTTATTTCCTGTTTGCTCCCTCCACATACTGTATACTAAATAATATGCTATGTCATATAACAGTGTGAATAGAAAATTTACAAGATAGTTACAACGAACGACTCGTTTGGACTACAGCGCATATTTTCCGGGATTTGTGATATCACAAATATCGACGAATGGGACGAGACCTGGTTGAGCTGCACTAGAGAAGGCAACGAGTGTTATCACTATGTCGGAGACACGCTAGCTTTCCCAAGGCAGACGAACTTAGAGTGGTTACAATCATCCGGGTTTAAATCGCGCTCAAATTGATTTGATTTTGACGCAATATTTACACTGAAGCTGGAAGCAGCTATGGTAAGGGGATGACATTTCCCGACCAGGCGCCGAGTGCTGCCAATCACAACACACACTGGCCCAGCTAACCAATCACAACACACTGGCCCAGCTAACCAATCACAGCACACACTGGCCCAGAGAAGGCGGGCCTTCATTTGATACAGGAACTATTCGAGCCGTTCATGCCAGACTGGAGAGGGAGGTGTTGTAACCAGTGGCGGCTCGTGGGTTTTAAGAGCATAATAGGACCCCTTTAAAGCATTGATGGACGATCTGATCCTTGGTCAGACATTTATCAACCAAACAACTCCATGATTAAAAACCTGAGGTCGAGACGGCTAAAACTGTTAAGTGGCCACTGGATTTGAAACAGTTAACAGCCTTTATTGGTGTGTAAACAAAGGCTGAGGAGAAACGTCTATCTCTTTCAGCCCCCTAAACCTGCACAACATCAGATGAATCTTTCCCCATTAAGATGACAACACAATTTGAGCTGAAGCTGAGTGTAAATAAAAGAGTGAGGGAGATGATACATCAGAAGGAGACCAGCACACCTCCATTACACCAACACATTTATTTCCATCCAGAGAGAGAGAGAGAGACAGAGAGAGAGCAAAGCAAAGCAATGGACACCAGCCAGGTTGCAGAGAGGAACCCATATCTAAATGCAATGAAGAAAATGTGCATTTTGGGACGTTCATACATTAACTTTCATCAATGCAGTCATTCCAAGCACACACACACACACACAGACACACAGACACACACACACACACACACACACACACCACCCACACACACATTCAGA
>NW_015660888.1:55008-59827 GCF_001515625.1 Sinocyclocheilus rhinocerous
CACACACACACACACACACACACACAGACACACAGACACACACACACACACACCACACACACACACATTCAGACCATAGAGAGTGTGCTCATAAAGACCTGGCAGTAACATACAAGCAGTCGTTAAGCACATAACAGTAGTTTTGTCACCATTAACCAGTGCTGAAAAAGCAATAGCAAAGCCCCATCTGTCGTGTGTGCGTGGGTTTTGTGTGCATTGTGTGCACTGTCAAAACAAAAGGCCAACCTTGGATCACATTCTTAAAAGTCATTTTTCTAGGGAGAGTCAGAGCAATAACAGAGCATTCTGGAGTGCTTTTTGAGTGTTTAAAAGAAAACAACATCCCTGTGTGAGTGTTTGTGTGTGGAAACAGGATCAGTGTGTTTGTGTGTGTGTGTGTATATTGACTGAGCTGTAATTGATCTAATAGTTCTCTGTGATAATTGACTATTATCCGTGATTACAGATGGCAGCTCTGTGACCTGAACTCACTGACCAGCGACACAACAACAAATAACAGAAACACAGAGAAAACAATACAGCTCACTAAAACTAAAAAGCTGTTATAATGTGCTATTGTCCCTTCATATGACTGATATTAAATATTCCAGTCCCTTTATAAGGATTTTATAATAAGCTTCTTACTATACTCTCATTATCTGTGATTGTCCCTTAAAACAACTATTATATGTTTATATGTATATTATATATTATTATACAGTGCATGCCTTTACAAGTCTGTTATATTACGCTATTTCCCCTATAAATTATCATTCAAAAGCTTTGTTTTTTTTTATTATTTAAAGAGATTAATACTTTTATTCAGCACAGATGCATTAAATTGTTCAAAAGTTAAAGACATTCTTAATGTCACAAAATATTTATATTTCAAATAAATAATGTCCTTTTGAATTTTCTATTCATTAAAGAATTCTATACAAAAAAAAAAATCCACAAAAATAATTTTATAAGAATAACATTGATAATCAATAAAGGATCATGTGACACTGAAGACTAGAGTAATGGCTGCTGAAAATTCAACTTTACCATCACAGAAATAAATGACATTTTGAAATATATTAACATAGAAGTTCTTTTAAATTGTAATAATAATTCACAGTATTACAGGTTTACTGTATTTTTTTTATTAAATAAATGCAGCCTTAGTGAGTATAAGAGACTTTTTTTTTTTCAAAAGATCTTAATGACCCCAATCTTTTAAATGGTAGTTTAATGGCTAAACTATGTGTCTGGCTATTTTTATTCAATTTTTTATAATATTGTCCCCTTATTAGGTTATAATACACAATTATCCCTTAATAAGGGTGTTATAACAAGTGATTGTCCCTCAAAACAACTCTCATATGTTCCCATCCCTTGATAATGCTGTTCTAATACATTATTATCTCTGTATAATACTATTATGATTCACTTATACTATGTTATAGGATGACTCTTCAAAGGGCTGTTATTATAGGCTATACAGTCTTGTTCTTGATATTGTTCTGTTGCTATTTGTACAATTGTAATAATACAATTGTGTCCCTAAGACATTGTATACAGAAATAATCCAGAAATTATCATCCACCAACAGTAGTCCATCATGACACAAGTTACTTCCTCATCTCAGAGAGTGTATGTTATGAGCGTTAAACCTGGTGCATTACGAACGAGGAGTGCGTGTTGATGGTGTCTATTGGTGCGTGTCTGACCCTGGCTGATAGGTCCCCTTGATTTGGTTTAGACAGATGCAACTCATTGTATCTTAATAAATGGGATGACCCAAGGGAGTGTTGCTAAGCGTCTCTATTAACTCTCAAACATGTCAGGCAATATAAAAACCTCCTGACCCCTGCAAAGGTCAACTGTGACACGCATGTTTACTCAGAGAAACAAGACCAGCTTGGACAGGCCTGTTTTATGGGTCTGCTTTAAAACAGAAAAAAATAAAAGAGAATAAGACAGAAAAAAAGAGGGAAGAGTCAAGGTTTTGTTTCAAAATCCTTGAAATTAAGCCAAACACTATCAAAAACTGACTAACAAGTACAACTAGCAAAAAGCTGTCTCCCTTTTTAAAATTGACCTGAAATAATGGCTTAAACTTAGAAACATGATGATCTATGCAGTCTTCTGCATAGTGAAGTTTAGTTAAGTATGGAATAAACACATACATGCATACATACATAAAACATTATATTACAAAGTTCTTGGTCACTGTAGCACTATGGTTTTTTGAAAAATACTATAGCAATACCATGCTATTCTTTGAAGTACCTCAATTAAAACAATAAATACTATGGTACACAACTACCAGATCATTTTATTCGTGTTTTTTTTTTTATGGGCAAAAAACTTGTCCAAACATACAATTCTCTGCCATTCGCATAACCATATATATGGCTTTTCTGTTGTAGTAAACTTGCTCGATAGCTCACCTGGTACATCACTGCACTTGTGATGCAAAGTGCACTAGTAATTGTCCAAAGAAACACAAGTCACGTTAAAAGAGCTCAAAGACTTGTAGAAGCAAATGCCATTGTTGCTTCAG
The DNA here is from genome assembly GCF_001515625.1 of Sinocyclocheilus rhinocerous. Classification (NCBI taxonomy): domain Eukaryota; kingdom Metazoa; phylum Chordata; class Actinopteri; order Cypriniformes; family Cyprinidae; genus Sinocyclocheilus; species Sinocyclocheilus rhinocerous. Next base: position 57,557 of record NW_015660888.1, read on the forward strand.
CAAATGCATTTTTGTCATGTTTGCTTTCATAAACACTATGGGTTAAGTTTAGTTTAGGGTTTAGTGCAGGTGGTAAGTTATTTTCAAACTCGATTGAGAATTAATCTTGCAGCACCAGTCACAAGATATTTCTTTGCGAATTGCCATGATATGTACAACAATCAATGTAATAAAATTGGGCCTTTTCGAATAAAAGCGAAAGTGCTTTTAGCACCACTCACTGGACATTTCACATTCAAAAAGTGTCGCAAAATGTTCAATGTAATGTCATTTTGCAGAAATGTTGCCACAGGCATGTTTTTCCAAAGAGCCTTACCATCTGATCAATACACCATCATACTGCCACACGACTCCTCCTTCATCTGCAGGTGAGTTATACACACTTTCTGATCTCAGTTCAGCTAGAATCAGCAGAACCACACACACTGAGAAGTGGAGCCTGAACATGATGCAGTCACAACATTAACTGGCATTAATGAACTGTTTGCTTATGCAGTAATAATTAACTTCCATTACATTACTCTGTGTGATTACTTTCTTAATTGCCTGAATTATTCATCAATTTAATATCTAATAAGCAGACTCAGACATTAGACAGTGTTCAGAAACAAATTGCCGACTCTTTCCGTGGTTTAATTAAAGACAGTGCCGTAAATGAGAGCGTGTAGGATGGATGTCTCCCAGTGATTTCCTGCGAGCTTAAATATGCAATTTATTATAAACACACATAAAACTCAAGTCTCGCCTCAGGAAGGCAAACCACAAGATGCCAATTACAGCATGTAAGCAGCCCCACCACTGCTTTTTACAATTCAGATTAATACATGTATTCAGGGAAATTCAATTTTGCATTATGCAAATACCCTTACATGTCATTTTTAAGTTGGTAAGTTTCATGTCTTTAATGGTGGCAAATAAACAGGAATCCCTCCCAAATGGCATGTTCTTATTGAAAGGAGGGGCCACTGCTGATATTCCAAAAAACACACACGTACACACACACACACACACACACACACACAAAGAGCAGTATGATAAAGATGCCACTGAACGCAAAAGCGAGTAGAAAAAATGAGTAAATTATTGATTAGCCCCAGTCTTCGTTGTTAAATAACATTTCTTGTCAAACACTCGGTGACCTTGCGTTGTCTCTGCTGTGTGTGACGTTAATTATAGCCTCGGTATCAGCCTCATCTTTCTCAATTAGGCCATGCACGGAAAACAGACAAACTGATCTCATCTTGAGCACTTTACAGAGTGTCTTAAACCGAAGCTTATTAAGAGTCCTCCACTCCAAACACAAAATCGTTACATGCATTGACACACACCCCTCTGCTGTGTCTTAATTTCAACCTCTGCTCAAAAAGTGATACATTTACATTATCGGGGAAATCAATACAATCAAGCAGCATCTCAATGGGAGAAATTGGGGTGCACAAACTAAAGTCATGCTTGTATGCCGGTAGGGCTTGGTATCGAGTTTGATGCTTTTTAGGCACTGAATGAATTGCCTCGATACCATTGAGTATCGGAAAATGTCTTGTCGTTCAGTACCAAATTTCGATACCTAAGGGGTTAATCAAGGAAAAACACTAGGTGTGTTCGACTTGACGCGGCGCTGCACAGATCGATCAGTGTTTGATATCAAAGTACCGCAAGAGTGATTCAAAAGCTTACAGAGCAGTCTGCTCTCTATAACTCTCGCGGTACTTTGATGTCATACACCGATCGTCTGCGCAGCCCTGCATCAAGTCGAACACACCTAGTTTATGCCGATGCCCAGAGATGTGGCTCACACGTGAGAATCAGAAAGAGCTTTATTGTCAGGTATGTTTACACATACAAGGAATTTGTTTTGTGACAGAATCTTTCACAGCACAAACAGAATGACAGTGACAAGACAAGATACAGATAACAAAAAGAATAAAAATACTATAAATAAATAGGAAATAACAATATACAAAAAATATTTTTAAAATACACAAAATACAAAGTAGACAATAGATGGTATTTGTCTGTACAGGTGTGTACAGAATGATTTTGCCAGCTCTCAACTCACTCTGGATGAGTGCAGTTCTTGGAGAGTATGGAGGGTTGTACCAGTGATTTGCTCAGCAGTCCGGACTATCCTCTGTAGTTTTCTGAGGTCTGATTTGGTAGATGAGCTGAACCAGACAGTTATAGAAGTGCAGAGGACAGATTCACTGACTGCAGAGTAGAACTGTATCAGCAGCTCTTGTGGCAGGGTGAAACTCCTCCGCACGCCACGGA
>NW_015660888.1:60039-66995 GCF_001515625.1 Sinocyclocheilus rhinocerous
AGAACTGTTTCAGCAGCTCCTGTGACAGGTTGAACTTCCTCAGCTGGCGAGGGAAGTACAGTCTCTGCTGGGCCTTCTTGACAATGGAGTCTATGTGGAATTCACACTTCAGGTCCTGAGAGATGGTGGTTCTCAGGAACTTGAATGACTCCACTGTTGTTACAGTGCTGTCCATGGTGGTGAGTGGGGGGAGTGCAGGGGGGATTCCTCCTGAAGTCCACTCATCCTCCCACTCATCATGTCCACTGTTTTTAGCATGTTCAGCTCCAGGTTGTTGTGACTGCACCAGACAGCCAGCACTTTAACCTCCTTTCTGTAAGCTGACTCATCACCGTCCTGGATGAGGACGAGCTGAAGTCCACAAACAGGATCCTCACATAAGTCCCCGATTTGTAAAGATGTTGTAGGATATAATGCAGTCCCATGTTGACTGCATCATCCACAGACCTGTTTGCTCTGTAAGCAAACTGCAGGGGTTCCAGCAAGGGTCTAGTGATGTCCTTCAGGTGAACCAGCACCAGTCTTTCAAGCGACTTCGTGACCACAGATGTTAGGGTAACAGGTTTGTAATCATTTAGCCCTGTAATTTTGGGTTTCTTTGGGAAGGGGATGATGGTGGAGCGTTTGAAGCAGGAAGGGACTTCACACAGCTCCAGTGATCTGTTGAAGACCTGGGTGAAGATGTGGGCCAGCTGGTCAGCACAGGTTTTCAGACAGGCTTGTGTAACAACGTCTGGGCCTGGTGCTTTCCTTCTCTTCTGTTTCTGGAAGACCTGTCGCACTAGATCTTTTTCAAAGACCTGAAGTGCAGGAGGGGGGAGAGAGGGTTGCTGTAGGTGTTAATAGATCCATGGAGAGAAGGTCAGAATGGGTGTGGTGTGTGAAACAAGGTTGTTCAAACCTGCAATAAAACTCATTCAAATCGTCGGCCAGTTGTTGATTCTCCACAGTGCTGGGGGATGGTGTCTTGTAGTTGGTGATGTCTTTCAGTCCTTTCCACACTGATGCTGGGTCACTGGCAGAAAACTGGTTTCTCAGCTTTTCAGAGTAGTTCCTTTTAGCCACTCTGATGTCCTTGGTCAGTGTGTTTTTGGCCTGTTTATACAAGACTCTGTCCCCATTCCTGTAGGCATCTTCTTTGGCCTGACTGAGCTGTCCGAGTTTTGCAGTGAACCACGGTTTGTCATTGTTGTAAGTTAAATGAGTTCTGGTAGGTATGCACATATCCTCACAAGAAACTGATGTACGATGTTACAGAATTCGTGGGCTCGTCCAGATCAGTGTCAGCAGCTTCAAAACCACTCCAATCAATGAAGTCGAAGCAGGCTTGTAAATCCCCCTCTGCTTCATTAGTCCATCTTTTTACAGTCCTTATTACAGGTTTAGCTGATTTCAGTTTCTGCCTGTAGGTCAGTATAAGATGAACCAGACAGCGATCAGAGAGTCCTAAAGCTGGGGACAGAGTGATATGCATCCTTTATTGTGGTGTAACAGTGGTCCAGTATATTACTGTCTCTGGTAGGACATGTAACGTGCTGTCTGAATTTTGGCAGTTCCCGTGTGAGGTTTGCTTTATTAAAGTCCCCGAGAATGATTATAACAGAGTCTGGATGTTGTTGCTCTGTGTCTGCGATCTGATCAGCCAGCTGTCAATGAAAAGTGTTTCTAGATCAGGACAGCACATCTTCTTCAACGCTGTTACATCTGTACAACACTTTTTGTTGATGTAGAAGCATGTCCCACCACCACGCGATTTCCCTGTTGATTCTGCGTTGCGATCCGCTCTGAACATCTGGAAGCCCGGTAGATGTAACACGCTGTCCAGAATGGCTTCATTCAGCCAGGTTTCTGTGAAAAGAGCAGCAGAGTTTGAAAAGTCCTTATTTATTCAGGAGAGCAGAAGAAGTTTGTCCGTTTTGTTAGGTAGAGAATGGACATTCGCCAGATGGATGCTAGGCAGCACCATTCTAAAGCTGTGGTGACGGAGCTTGATGAGCGTGTCGGCTCTTTTTCCACGCTTGCACATCTTAAAACGCTTGAACAGCACCGCTGCTCTGCCAAATACAATGTTCAGCGAAACATCCGAGTAATCAAAATCCAGGAGAGGATTGTGTGGTGTGTACTGCCGAATGTTCAGCAGTTCATCCCTATTAAAACTTATTGTGTTTGAAAAACAACAGACAGCGTCTGACCCCCATAGATGTTAAGGCTATGTTTGCGCTAGTGCATTTTCATTTTAAAATGGCTTTTTAAAATGAAAGTGTTCCTCAGCCAAATCATATACTACCGTAATCGTGTTTATTAGCTTCATGTTTCATCCATAAAAATGTTTTTCTGGATTTATCATGTACAGAACTGAAAGCAGAAGTGTAATGGACATTCATCATTGGAGAGAGGGCGGGTTATGAACGCGTAATATGATTGACATATGAGCAGCAAATGACTCTCAGAACAGAATCAGAACAGAGATCTGAAAGAGAAAACACAGGCAGATAGCACTGGAAGCAGCTAATGCTCATCAGTAAATCTGTGGAAAATGAATTGATAATGTGTAATATGAAATTTAATCTTGTTAAAACAGATTTCATAAAATTGGTATCGAAAAAAGTAATGCTCAGGAACTGGTGTCAGAATCAATATAGAACAATTTTGAATGATACCCTATGTGCCAGAAGACTGTTGCAACACTACTGTTCCTTCATAAGATTGTTAAAATACATGACTGTCACAATACAGTACTGTCACTCGTAAGAACAGGTGTGTGTATAATTGCATTGAATGCACACTTTTAGTGTATTTTAAATCTTAAAAGTATATTTAAAAAACTGTATTTGAAAATTATGGAATATTAATTAAATAAAAGGCCACTAAATTGTACTTAAAGAGAAATGCTTTCATGACTATGTTTCTGAACACACTTAAGTAAAGTACAATTTATAATGATGTAAAATTAAAAAAAAATACTTTAAAGCAGATTTTAAATCAAAATATTTTAATAATCTTCTGTCTTGCCATGTAAAGTACTTTGTTATAATTTATAGTTTATATATTTTAAATGTATTAAGTTACAACTTCCTCATAAACAATGTGTAATTAAAAATATATCTGAATTTAAAGTTTCAATGTAAATGAAATTAAAGTATATTTTAGATCACCATAAATGCTTGTCTGTACATTCAGCAGTACACTTTATCTATATTTCATAAGAAAATACAAATAATTATGAAATTAAATTTGTAAAAGATTTACTGAAATCCTACTTAAGTGGATCAAAACCATATTAAAACCTTCATTAGACTGTTATATAATTTTATCCCTTTAAAAAAGTGTTATGATACACTGTATTTGATAATACCGTTGTAGCATGCTGTTAACCCCTAATAAAACTGGTAAAAAAAAAAACTGTATTTCCATAGGAGGATATAACACCAACATATCAGAATAAATAAAATAAAATAAATAAATAAATAAACAAACAGAATCACTGAGTTGGAAAAAGGATCATTTATAAAAGTGTTATGATACACTGTATTTGATAATACCGTTGTAGCATGCTGTTAACCCCTAATAAAACTGTTAAAAAAAAAACTGTATTTCCATAGGAGGATATAACACCAACATATCAGAATAAATAAAATAAAATAAATAAATAAATAAACAAACAGAATCACTGAGTTGGAAAAAGGATCACCCCTCCTAAAATTACTTGTAAACTCAATCAGGTGTAGCTAATCACCTTCTCAATGGCACACAAAGCCATTTGACTTTCAACTGTGATCATCTGTGCTCATTTTGATTAGCTCAGCATGAAAAGGTGGAGCATTTCAGTCCTTGGTACTGCAACTGAAGCAAACAATCAACTATGGGTGGCAAGGCCCTGTCAAAAGATCTCTGGGGTAAAGTTGTGGACACGCACAAGTCAGGAGATGGACACAAAAAAAAAATTAAAAGGCTTTATCAATGAATAGAAGCCCAGTGAAGTGGAAGGTAATTGATACAAAACAGACCCTCCCTGGATCAGGACGTCGCTCCAAACTGGATGAAAGAGCCGGAGGAAACTGGTCAGAGAGGCGACCAAGAGACCTACAGCAACTCTGAAGCAGTTGCAGGAATTTATGACAAAGGGTGGTCATTGTGTGAATGTGACAACAATATCACAAATTCTCCACAAATGTGGCTTGTATGGGAGGGTTGCAAGAAAAAAGCTACTCCTCAAGAAAGGCCACATGCAGTCAGACTGAGCTTTGCCAAAACGCATCTTGAAGATTCTGAGGCAGATGAGACTAAAATTGAATTATTTGGCCTCAACACCAAACAAAATGTCTGGCAGAAATCCAAAACAGCTCACCATCCAAAAAACAGCATGGATGTAAAGCATGGAAAGCATGGATGTGGTGATATGCTGTCAGACTTAAAGCCCATTGAAAATCTGTGGAATGTGGAAAGACTGCAGTCCACAAACACTCACCATCAAATTGAACTGAACTTGAGCAGTTCTGCAAAGAAGAGTGGGCAAATATTGCAAAGTCTAGATGTACAAAGTTAGTAGAGACAGAGACAAATCCCAACAGACTAAAGGCTGTGATTAAAGCTAAAGGTGGTTCAACAAAATACTGACACAATGGGGTGATCCTTTTTTTTCTGACATCTTGGTGTTATATCTTTCACTTGGATGTTAAGTAAATACAGCTGGATTAAACAAAAACTGTGTCAATCATTTCAGGCTGCAAAGCAACAAAATGTGATTATTTTATTATTTTCTATAACCACTGTAATTTCAGCCTTTCATTACTGTTTTCTCTTGTGATACATTTTGGTACATCACAAAGTGAAACATTTCAATTAATGGGGAAATCAATAATCGAGAAGCATTTCAACAGGAAAACAGTGGTGCAAACAATGTGAAGCCTGAACCCCTGGTCTGTTTTTAAGCTGAGCATATAGATGAAGTGAGGGGATTTTTTATGAATGCAGGGTAAGCCAGCGCTGTTCACAGGAGTGAAAATGGCAGCGATCCCAGCAACTGTGCTAAAGTCATGCATGTGCGTCGAAGGGTTGTTAGTTCTGCTATTTTAAACATGTTGTGGGGTGAGGTGGGTGATGCCAACCTAGACACAAAATGATGGCAGCAAGCAGACGCTTCACAGATCTCATCATAGTTTCTGCCGGCCGGTATTTACATCTGAGCACCACGTCATGTCAGCTACCTCGAAAAGCCTCTCCAAATGCTAAAGCCTCTCTCTCTCTCTCTCTCGCTCTCTCTCTCTCTTAAACAGACAGGGGTACCATTATTTCTCTGCTTCAGTACACTTAGGTGAAGCTTCAGACTCCAGTCTCTCTCTCTGTCTCACACACACACACTTCTCAAAATCAAAGACAGGTCTCACGCCTGCTATTAAGCATGCTTGCACCCTGTGCGGGGAAGCTGACACCAAACAAGCCGTTCCTCACAAACTCTACATGTGTGGATGCCATGCAAGCGTAAGAATTTTAAATATGTAGCATTCCCTGCAGATTTCACACAAGGAGGTGAGGGCAGAAGTCAGTTCTTAGTAACATGAAATCGGCATGAAAATTCCTTTAAAAGTTGTTGTTTTGAATACAGCATAATTATTACTGTAATATTAGGTAATATTTTATTTTACAGTGTCCTTGTTATGCATGTTACACGTATTTACTATAGTAATAACAATAAATTATACATTTATAAGCAACTTACCCTAAACAAAACCATAACCTTAATAGGTACAAAGTAGATTGTTAATATTACTCATTACATATTTGTGTAATTACACTGTAAAATAAAAAAAAGTAATCCAGTATTACATGATGTAATAATTGTGTTATTACTGCATTATTAATATACTATATAAAGTACTATACATTCTTGTTATTATAATAATAAATAATAATATTATTTGTTAAAATTTGTATTATTATGTTATTATTTGTTATTATTATTGTGTTATTATGTGGTATTATTATGTTATTATTATTCATTATAATAGGATTTACTTTGAAATAATTTTCACACAAAAATTGCTAGTAAATGTCACAAATAATTACAAAAAATCAGCAAGTAACATTGAATTAAAAGTGAGATTTTGTAGTAGAAAGACAGAAATAATATTTTCTTGTAATAAGTATTCCAATAAACTTTGTTTTATTTAAAACTTCGAATATATTTGACAGTATGTAATGTTTTGTAATAATCAGTATTAAGTTTCAAATGTTAAAAACTCTCTGTGATGGTAAAGCTCAAACTTTCCAGGTCTTTCCTAGTGTGTGTGTGTGTGTGTGTGTGTGTGTGTGTGTGTGTGTCCTCGGATGGGGAGTCCAGGACTCCAGACCTGAGTGAGGTCAATATTACTGCTGCTCAAATTATCATCCCTACAGCATCCAAACAACCTCAACTTACCACACACACACACACACACACACACACACACACACACACACACACACACACACACACACACACACACTCATGAGGATCTAGAGATTGCTAACCATTGTAACAACCAGCTATGCTAGTACTGTTAAGGAAATGTACTCATACACAATTATTTCAAAAGGTAAACACATGCACTGATGCTCTAGAAGAAAACACAATTTAAAAAAAAAAGGTTGCATAGGGTGTAAACCTTTTCAATTAGATGACTGGGCTAAATTATACTTATTCTGTCTTCCAGGAAACATGTAAACATCTTATGTACAACTTCTTAGGGGCAGTACTAAATGCATTTTTTTTTTAAACATTATCATTCTGTTCAAAGGTTTATTGTATGATACCTAGTTTTTCCTCTGTAACCATTTACAATATCAGCAATATCAGCAAGTGTACTGTTCTGTTTTAAAAGTCATGAAGTGTTGAGCTGTTAGTGGTGTAACATCAATGATAGAGCATATTGCCTATTGAACACTCTGTGTGTGTGTGTGTGTGTGTGTGTGTGTGT
>NW_015660888.1:67182-136382 GCF_001515625.1 Sinocyclocheilus rhinocerous
CTACTTTAAAATCTGTTCTGTTTTAAAAGTCATAGTGTATTTGAGCCGTTAGTGGTGTAACATCAATGAAGGAGCATATTGCCTATTGAACACTGTGTGTGTGTTTCTGCTGACATCAGAGGAATGGTGGCTGAGGGAGGTTTCACATCCATTACTGATTTCAGGAGAGCTGACGAGCTCTGTGGCATTTCTGTGGATCATCGTAAGGGTCCCAGTTAATGGAGAATATCTGGTGTCCGTGTCGCTGACAAGATGAATGTGGTATTACATTAGGCAGTAGTAGCACTGCAGTTAATAAGGTTATTCTGCATGTCTGATAAGGTGCTTTTCTGACACATTTGATCATAAACATAATTCATCTGGGGCATAAAGACAAGGGTCAGAAACCAGCTTTAATGTGTATGTGTATGAGAAAGAGGAAGATATTCAGGAGTGTGAGGGGTGAGAAAAAGGAGTATATGAGTTGCAATGCAGCAATATAAAACTGTAACACTACTAAAACATTTCCACCTACTTCAAATTAGAAATGTAAGGTAGCAACTGAACTTAAGTTTTTAATTATACTCAAATTGGCTTGACCCATTTAAAAAAAAAATCTTGTCTAGTTTAAAGTTGAAATTTGTTGAATTATTTTTATGAGTTAAAATAATAGAAAAAAAACACGTGTTGCCATGACTTACTGATCATATAATTTTTTTAGGTTATGATAAAGCAGTATGTGGATGAGATTTAGAAGTGAGGGTTGAGATCAGGGTGCACTTTCTTTTTATGTAGTAGTACAGTTTTCTTTTAGCTTACAAAGGGATGCATGTTCAATTTCAAATATAACAGTGTATTTTTCATTCATTCATTCATTTTTATTTTTACTTAACATCCAATGATTTTCATTTTTTTCATTGTATGAAGAATAAGTTTGATATTTTGATAACTCCATTTGTATTTCAAAGGGAAAAAAAAGCATTGAGCAGTGTGAGTGTGGGTGGATGATGACAATAATTTCTGTTTAAAGTAAATTATCTATGAACGTTGCAGATGATCTGTGCAATTCACATATGATTAGATTTATGTAATAATCATGCAACTAAATTATCAAAGATATAGCTTTTCCTCACATACCAATTTAGTGTGAATGATCATGGTAAGAAATGTCTGTCTTTGTGACCTTGCTTATGAATGTGAACATCTAAACAGTATAGTAACGTCCATTTCATGAAAAAAATAAAAAATAAAAATCAGTTCTTTTGAATGATTTGGTCTGATTCCAGCTCATTAAATTACTGGTCTGAATCAGACAACTAATTCACAAGAGTGTACAAAGGATCTAACTTTTGGAATAAGAAAGTTAACATGATAGCAAATTACAAATTAATTGTTCAGGAAATATGTTTATGACCTGTTCACATTACAAATTTGTATGGTCAATGTATATATGAAACAGGTTTTGATTTTAATTAATTAGCATTTTATTAAAAAATTCAAAATATTGTAAAACTGTAAACTAAGAGATACAAAAAAAACCCCGACTTAACATTGTTTATAGTAAATTACATATTTACTTTTTAAAGGGGTATTATTTATTTGGTTTATATGTATTATCGGATTGGTCGCAGTTGCATTTTTAATATCCTCAATTCTGATGGAGCAAAAAAAAAAACCCTGATAAAATAAAAAAAATAAAACAAATAAAATGACTTTAATTACAATAAAGACTAAAATCTGTAACAAAATATCTGTACTGACAATTTACACTGAATACATTGTAAAAAATAAAATAAAAACTCTAAATATGTTTGAGCTTGTGTCAAAGGGTAAAAAGGGTACTGTCGATGTATGATTTACAATAAGAAATGAAAGTAAAAATATGAAGATATTCTAGTAAACTTAATGATTCACATCTACTTTTTAAGACATCTCAGTTGGACATATCTTAATTAAAAAAAACGTAAAAAATGACAATAAAAAAATGATGATAAAATACAAAACACAACGTTTGACATGTCTTGAAGCCATTTGAGCACATAAAAACTCTTGTCTGAAATAAAGCAGTGTATTCTAATGGAAACATTTCACAGAGACGATGGCGAGCATCACGCGTCAGTCCAGCGTGTTCAGGGCTTTCTGTCTCTTTACATAAAATGTGCCAAATCCTCCAGTCTGTGTTATATCGGCCTAATAGACAGTGTAGAATCTGTTTTACCCACATAAACAGACAGGACAGCAGAATCAACAATGAAGAGGCCATATGAATTATGTATATTACATTACCATTCTCCTCCACTATCAAACACTGCCAAACAATAGGGATAGAAAATTGGCCAGGAACCAAGATATCGAGTAATTTTTGTGCACGGTTCTTAGCCACCGTGGCTGTGAAATTCTATTTAGCTGCTTCTGCACAGGGACGGCCAATATACGTTCCTCTAAAATGTTTCTATTTTTTCCCCCACAAGCAAATCTAATGCAAACAAGTGCTGTATAATTGAAAAGTCTTCGTTTGCAAAGTCCAAAGCCGTATCATGACAGTGTCTGGGAAACAGGCAAATAGGACACTGGAAAACGGAAAGAATTCTTTCATAGATTTTCCTTTATAAATCAAAGGCAGATAAATCAAACAAGGCAATTCTCCCTGGCTGCTTCACTAAAACCTTTCATGCTGCCTACACAACATGTCACAAACTATTATTTGCAATCATGCCGCGCTTATTAATCTGGAAGCAAATTAATAAGTTGTTAGATGGAGTCACAGAGGGATTTATTGGAATGCAACGCACACGCCTGCCGTATTATGTTGCGAACACAGAGTGGTTGTTGAGAAGCTGCCCTTTCACATCGAATTTTACCTCACTAATTCATATTCTCACCGAAACGCTTTTGAAAGCAGGGGTGAGTAGAGATATTAAAATAACAATGGAACATCTATTCCACCGGAGGCGTGTGACAACAAGACAGAACCAGAGCTGCCACAAGGTCAGATGTGAGCAGGTATTTGCACACGTGACTCTGGAGATAATGTCAAATTAATATGTCAGTCACTGTTCCTTTTTATGATCAGATAAATGCAAAAAAAAGAGGGAAAAGAGAAAACAAGAAAGAATAGAGTTGTGGTTAAAATGTTAACCATCATTATAATTATTCCTGATAGTGAACTGTTTTCTTTACAACAGTATTTGCTTTCTTCTATTATATATTTTATAAACAGAAGCTCAACTATATTTAATATATTGATATATTTTAAAATGTAATTTATTCTTGTGATCAACGCTGAATTTTCAGCATCATTACTGCAGTCTTCGGTGTCACATGGTCGTTCAGAAATCATTCTGATATGATGATTTGCTGCTCAAGAAACATGATTATTATCAATGCTGAAAACATTGATTGATATTTTGGGGGAAACGATTTATTTATTTACTTATTTATTTGTTTGTTTTTTCGGGATTCTTTGATAAATAAAAAAGTTCAAAAGAACAGCAATTTTTTCATTCAAATTACAAACTTTTTTTTTTTTGTGAAATTATAAATGTTTTTACTGTCACTTTTAAACAATTTAATGCATCCTTTCTGAATAAAAGTTTTATTAAAATGTATTACAATTTATTTAAAAAAATAAAAGAATAAAATAAAACAAATAAAATAAAAACAATAAAACTTATTGACCCCAAACTTTTGAATGTAATACAAAAATTTAAAATTGCAAGTATTCCTTTTCCTAAAATTCCTTTTCTTTGTCTAGTCTGGTGTAGGATATTCATCTTTATGTTTGTGAGGCATGTCAATGTTAATTTGGCTTTTTCTTTGGGATCAATGTTGCAAGCATCTGTTTTTTTTTTTTAATAGCTGTCTGAAACAGGTTCTCTAGCAGCATTTCCCCACAAATGGCTTGTGTAACCCTGTGACTGGTTTGAAAACGTACCTCCCCTCTGCTCTCATAATAGTAACCTATTATCCCCTCTGCCCTTTGAGCGGCCGCCGTTCGACTAAACACACAGACCTACAGCTGATCTTTTCATAATATTTTAAAGAGGGCGTCCCTGCTGTAGAGGCGTGGAGAAGGGGGACAAATTAGAGCTGACACTCTCTACTTAAATCAGTGAGATAACTGATCCTGAGGGACCGAGGGCCACATGGGGCAGAGAGGCTTCTCAAGGGCCCCTCATTGTAACACACACACACTTACACACGTCTTTTAACAGGCTACAGAATGTCAACAATCCAGCCTTGAATGAGCCAATGAATCCACAAAGGACAGAGGATTAAACAGCTGATGTCCCAAAATGCCATTCGGGGGGAGAAAGGGTGAATCTTGACTTGAATTGAACATCAAGAACAAGAGTGATGTAGAATAAAAACAAACACACAAGTCTGTCTGTCTGTCTGTCTGTCTGTCTATCTATCTATCATCTATCTATCTATCTATCTGTCTATCTGTCTATCTATCTATCTATCTATCTATCTATGTTAAGTGGTCTTTTTATCATTAGGCGTGTGAAAGTGTGAAAGTGTGCACTGTAGTGATTTTCTGCAGAATTATAACCAGCATGAAAATATATGTGCTTGACTTGATTGTTCCTGAGTTCACCTTTTAACCTTTACCAGTCTGAAACATGTAATGTCTTATTTTGACGTCTTGCATGGACTGTTATCTTCTTAATAGGGCATTTACTGCAGCGCAGTGTAGGCGGTAAATCAAAGTGGGAGACCAGAAGGGGTAATTAAGCCACATCAGTCTCTGTAAATCTCACATTCACTCTATCTGTGGTGATGGAGATCTCTCGGGGCAATTATAGCACTATTGTTAAAGGCAGAAAAAGTCACAAGCTATACAAATGTTATAAATTTGCCCCTTTATTTTATTCTTTCATGTGTAATAGCAAGCTAGAGGAGCTGCTGACAAATTCATGAATCCAGTAAAATAGAAAAAAGGGTCAAATAGACAGAAGAATTAGAAAGTTTGATAATTGATTTGATTTTCATATTAAGTTTTTATTTCAATTTTCAATTATTCAAAAAAAACAAAAAAACGAATCTTACACTTTAAGGTAAGCATATTTAGACACAAAGACATTCGAAATCAAATCACTAAGAGTATGTTGTTCATTGAGATTTAGGTATATTCTGGGAATGTCAATTTACGGTTATTCACTGTAAATTATACGGTCTTTTTCCACTTCCAAAAACGGTATACTACCGTAAAATTTATGTCCAATACATGTAATGTCCAATACAGTTTTTCACCGTATATAGTAGGGGAATTTACCGTTAACCATTTAACAGGTTTTTACTGTAGCATTTTTACAGTCTTTTACCGTTAAATTCACGGTCATTTTTTACAGTGTGGGGTGTATGTGCAAAGACTTAGATAGCAGGAAATGGTAGGAAACAGGATTAACTTTCCTTAAAACCTTGAAGGGTCCTATGAACCTTGGATCTAATAAGCGTGACACAAATTTGAGGTGAAGGTCTTTGCTCGAAAGCCAGACTTTCTGCCCTGGACGTAGAGGTGGTGCTGGTCTGCACCGACGGTTAGCCCATTGCTGTTGTAGCTGTGAAGTCTTAAGAAGCGCAGCCCAGGCCTTCCTCCACACCCTGAGATACTGTTGAACCAGATGTTGGGCAGCTGGGACTCCCACCTCAGACTCCTGCTCAGAGAACAAGGGAGGTTGATAGCCATATTGACACTCAAAAGGCGATATACCCGTTGAGGAATGGCGAAGAGTATTGTGCGCAAATTCTGCCCATATCAGATGTTTGCTCGCGGATGTTGGGTTTTTAATAATACCAGACATCTCATGGTTGTCTCAATCTCTGGTAGTTCTTTCTGTCTGTCCATTAGACTGGTGATGAAACCCAGATGATAGACTGGCTGTAGCCCCAATCAGCCGGCAGAAGGCCTTCCAGAACCTGGACGCAAACTGAGGACAACAGTCTGACCACATATTGGGAGAAACCTTGCAACCTAAAGACATGCTGCAATACAATCTCAACGGTTTGTGGAGCTGAAGGACATTTTGGTAATGCTATAAGGTGGCAAGCCTTTGAAAATCTATCCACCACTACCAAAATCACTTTGTTACCTTGTAAAGGTGGTAGGCTCGTTACAAAGTCCATAGAAATATGTGACCATGGCCGGGCAGGAACAGGGAGGGGTAGCAGGGGACCTTGTGGGTGGGATCTGGAGTCCTTAGGAGTCAACGCAATCAAAGTGATTAAAGAATAAAGGCCATCGGCCTGGCTAGAGTCTCTTGGCCTCTTGGATATAGACTAGGTTCTTGTGATCTGTCCATACAACATGTTTGGCTCCCTCCAATCAGCGCCTCCATTCTTCCAATGCTAGTTTGATCACTAATAACTCCCTGTTACCAATGTCATAATTTCTTTCAGCAGATGAGAGCTTATATGAAAAGAAAGCACATAGGTGCAATATGTTGTCTCTTATGGCATGCAGGGTAAGTACAGTTCCCACCCCTACCTCTGGTGCATCCACCTCTACTATGAAGGGCAGCTCAGGATCTGGGATAGTAAGGATGGGTGCTGAGCCTCCTCTGTCCACTAGAAACCCTTAACATTCTTCCTAGTGAGAGCCGTAAGTGGAGCAGCAATTGCACTGAAATTTCAAATGAACTTTCGATAGAAATTGGAAAAGCCAAGAAAACATTGTACCTGCTTGGCAGAGCTGGGTCGAGGCCAATCTCTAACTGCTTGGGTCTTTGCAGGGTCCATCTAGATATGACATATAGATATGATGAAACCTAAAGAAGAAACCTCTTGAACATGAAACTCACTCTTCTCCAGTTTGATGAAAAGATGGTTTCTCAGGAGCTGCTGAAGGACTAGGCAAACAAACTGCACGTGTCCCTGGAGGTTCTTGAAAAAGATGAGAATATCGTCCAAGTATACAAATCTCTTAGCACATCATTAATCAAAGCCTAAAATACTGTAGGGGCATTTACCAAACCAAACGGCATGACTTGATACTCATAATGGCCAGTATATGGTCAATATGGGTATATATAAAGCACTCTTCCATTCATCACCAGTACGGATGCGGAGCAGATGATATGCATTGCGAAGGTCCAGTTTAGTAAATATAGTAGCCCCCTGAAGCAACTCGAAGGCAGTAGACATCAATGGAAGAGGATAATGACTCTTTATGTTTATCTTATTGAGACCCCTGTAGTCTATACAAGGTCGGAGACCACCATCTTTCTTAGCAGGTGATATTGAGGGGTGTATAAAGCCAGATGCCAGGGACTCCTGGATATAATCTTCCATGGCCTTCCTCTATGGTGCTGAAAGGGAAAATAATCTCCCCCTTGGAGGGCACATTCCAGGCAACAAGTCAATGGCACAATCGTAAGGTCTGTGTGGTGGCAAGGATGATGCCTTCTTTTTACTGAACACCTCTAACAGGTCTGCATAGTCTGGTGGGACACATGTTAACTCTGGGTAAATGTATAGTAGTCATTAACAGTCCCGAGGTAGCCTGAAGTGACCTGGGAGAAACAGAAATTCCAAGAGATGAAGCAGAGAGACACTTTTCACATTCAGGCCCCCATTTGAGAATGTTACTAGAGGGCCAGTCTATCTGGGAATTATGAAGGACTAGCCAAAGGAAACCCAGGATTAAAGGGAAGTCTGGTGCCTTGATTACATAAAACTGTATAGTTTCTAGTTGATCCCCAACCCAGAGGTATAAAAGAATGGTGCACAGACTCACCTGTCCAGACCCCAGAGGTCTTCCTCCATTGCCATAATGGTCAGGGGGTCATCAAGGTTGGCGTGTGCCACCCAAAGATGTTTGGTGACTTCCAAATCCATAAAGTTTCCAGCAGCCCCAGAGACTTTAAAGGCCTTTAGGGGATGTGACTGATCATTCAATAAAAGATAAGTATTCCAGAGAACCCTACAAGACGCCGAGTTGGGAGGGGTTGCTTCTCTCATCACAGTTCTCTCTTTACTGGAAGAGAGTTGGCTTTTCCCAAAAGGATTGAGCTCGAAAGTGGCCAGGTTCACCACAGTACAGGCAGCATCTCTCCTTCATCCTGCAGTCTCACCCGGATTGGGAGAGCCGTGATCGACCCAGCTGCATAGGGTCCTCAGAGCATGTCACATATGAGGCAGGGAGGTCAGGAGACAGGGGGAGTTCAAAGGAATGTTGACTGGGGACATTTCCAGAAGTTTCCATGTGCTTCCTACGTCTCTCTCAAAGTCGATTGTCTAGTCGAATGGCCATTTCAATCAGGGATTCTAGGTCTGTCGCAGAGTCCTGGGCTGTCAATTCATCCTTGATTTCATCATACAGTGCCCGATTGAAATGTCAGGCCAGAGACAAATCCAAGACGATTGAGCTCGAAAGTGGCCAGGTTCACCACAGTACAGGCAGCATCTCTCCTTCATCCTGCAGTCTCACTCGGATTGGGAGAGCCGTGATCGACCCAGCTGCATAGGGTCCTCAGAGCATGTCACATATGAGGCAGGGAGGTCAGGAGACAGGGGGAGTTCAAAGGAATGTTGACTGGGGACATTTCCAGAAGTTTCCATGTGCTTCCTACGTCTCTCTCAAAGTCGATTGTCTAGTCGAATGGCCATTTCAATCAGGGATTCTAGGTCTGTCGCAGAGTCCTGGGCTGTCAATTCATCCTTGATTTCATCATACAGTGCCCGATTGAAATGTCAGGCCAGAGACAAATCCAAGACACAATAGTCCACAAAAAAGTGGAAAAGGTACAATCCAAAATGACACAACAGAAGTCAGAAAAATCTCTAATCACAATTCCTTGACAGCAACATGCTCAAGCAGACATCAGGACTAAAACAAGTACAATAGGCAGTGAGGCCTTTAAATAAGGTTGGCTATTAGGAGTGACTTAATACAGGTGTGAGTGTTACAAGTCTCTAACAAAGGAGAAGTGATCTGGGGTTGAAATTGCGGCATCCAGTGGTGAACCCGGGGAATCTCAGGCAGAACATTACAGAACCCCCTCTTTTACGATGGCTTCTGACGTTCCCAACAGCTTGAGTCAAGTGGAGACAATGAAAGTCACTGATAAGATTCTTGTCCAGGATGTGGTGAATGGGAACCCAAGTCTGCTCTTCCGGCCCAAATCTCTCCCAGTCCACGAGGAATTGTCGTTTTCCACAAACCATATAAGTGTTCATTAAGTGTCAATTAAGTGCATTGAGTGCATTACAGAAGTTAATTTCTGTACCAGTTGAGGTACTGAGTAGGTTTACCACAGAAAATTCTAAAATATGGACCTTATTATTGTGATGCAAATGTCAAAATGTATTAGTTTACAAATGAAAATTAATGTAGGTTGTTGGTGTTTTACTGCCAATATTGTTCATTGCTGCTGCAGTGAATTGTATGTACAGGTATGTTTTTGGCGTTTTTGCAAAAATGTAGGTAGAGGCATGTTTTTTGCACTGAGCCTAGATTGGAAATAGCACAAGCAGATTTTTCAAATAATACATTTCACAAAAGCAACTTACATTTGAAAAGATAAAAGAAAAACTATTATTGTGACAGTTTATTTATTTATTCAACACTAGTGGATATTAATGTGTTTCTTTACACCTCTGATTACTCTGATAGGAAACCTGTGTAAACGTGAGAAGAACTGACTACATACATTCACTAAAATCACCAAAACACAAGTGATTAAAAGTTATTCAAATAGGAGAAAAACTTCTGCAGAATTTGCTTGCAGATGACACTTGTTTTGACATTTCGTAATAATGCAATGAATTTCATACATTTTTAAGTGTCCCATACTTTTTGCCACCACCAAATAATCATTGAAAGAGTAAAGAGTGTGTAGAAGTATCTAACCCTAAGGAAAACATACAGCAGCATTAGATCCCTACCAGATAAGCCTGCAGGTCTGATCTGATCAGAATAAGCTATAGAGTAAACAACAAAGACAAGATGCATGCCATAATTTCACACAAAGGCTTAAAAAATGCCATTTGATTCTAAGGATCAATGTTCCACATAGTGTTCATTCTGCTCTCACCGTGATGAGCCATTGGACAGGCAAGTCCAGCCATCTGAAATCTGTGCCTAATTTATTACTGAAAACTTGATGGTAGAACATGGAGGCATTCTCTGTTAATCACATCTCCTAGGAATGCATGCAGTGGGCCAATACCCTGATGTGTTTCCTTTTAAAAAAGACAGGAAAATAGGACTCACTC
Organism: Sinocyclocheilus rhinocerous; assembly: GCF_001515625.1. Taxonomy (NCBI): domain Eukaryota; kingdom Metazoa; phylum Chordata; class Actinopteri; order Cypriniformes; family Cyprinidae; genus Sinocyclocheilus; species Sinocyclocheilus rhinocerous. The sequence continues at coordinate 77,380 of NW_015660888.1, forward strand.
TCAGACTAAGCTTCACCGTAATTCAGGGACCGAGCTCAGAGCTCAGAGGCGTTTACACCTGTGTAAGGTTCAATTCTCTTCATCCATTAACTCTGAATAAAACTACCATCATTTAGATATTTGTTCATTCAGTGTTCCTTTAGCTTGAGAGAGCGAGATCTGAGCCTTGATTCCACGCTCACGCTTGGCTAATCACAGAGGGTTACAGAGCTAGTCAAAATGGCTCCCTCTCAGCATTAAAATAAGAACCTCAAAGGGAAGCTTTTAGCCTGTAGCTGGAGAGTCTTTTATCAGATCAGAGTAACATCGAAAGCAGGATAAAAAAAAACACTTGCAGTAAATCTCCAGTCTTTTATGTGCTGAAGGAGACAGACTGCTGTTTTGGCTTTGTCTCAGCTCAGGATGTTAAGATTGAGCAGGCATCGTGTGAGAGGATGATGTCATGAAGGACGGCTGGCTCTCGGCTTGATGGAACCACACAATTTGAACACTGTTTTAATGCTTACGGGTGTAGAATGTGTTCTTGCACAACAAAATTATGAAAACTCCAAGTCCTCTGGCCTGTTGAACTGTGAACTGGTTCTAGATGCATCATAGCCTCAAAACCTAGTTAAAGGGTTAGTTCACCGAAAAATGAAAATTAGTCCATAAATTACTCACCCTCAAGTCATCCTAGGTGTATATGACTTTCTTCTTTCAGATGAATCCAGTCGGAGTTATATTAAAAATTGTCTTTGATCTTTCAAGCTGCTTAATGGCAGTCAGTGGGTGTTACAGTGCATCAGTCCAAAATAAGTTAAATAAAAATGGCCCATTCATAAAAAAAAAGTGTCTCACACGGCTCCCGGGGGGTGAACAAAGGCCTCCTGTAGCGAATCGAGGCTTTTTTGTAAGAAAAATATCCATATTCAAAACGTAATAATCACTTTAATGTAGCTTGCGCCAACAGTTGTATACGGAAGCAGCTCCGGGAGGATGACGTATGGAGGTCAGCGCTGCGCATGCGCCGATGAGTCTCGTGAAAACCAACGTTTGTTAACAGGAGCAAAGGAAGCAAAGTTACCTTACTTTAGCAATGGAAAACCAGTCTCCTCTTGGCTTAAATCGAAATCCTCCAACATTTTTCTTTACAAATTGATCCTCGTTTTGTACTTCTAATTAGTGACCATTGTTTTATTTTGATCTCTCCCCTGCGTTTCCGCATTCGTCACTTCTGAGCGGCGCATGTGCAAAGCTGACCTCACACGTCATCCGCCCGGAACTGCTTCCGTTTACAACAGTGAGCGCAAACTAGATTCAAGTGATTATTACGCTTTAAATATGGTTATTTTTCTTACAAAAACACATCGATTCGCTACAGGAGGACTCTGTTCACCCCCCGCAGCTTTTTTATGGATGGGCGCTTTTTATTTAACTTCTTTTGGACTGATGCGCTGTAACACCCGCTGACTGCCATTAAACAGCTTGAAAGATCAAAGACAATTTTTTATATAACTCCGACTGGATTCGTCTGAAAGAAGAAAGTCATATACACCTATGAGGACTTGAGGGTGAGTAATTTCTGGGCTAATTTTCATTTTTGGGTGAACTAACCCTTTAACTTAGCTAACCTACTGCCTGCACTGACACCTATACAGCATAGTAACTGAAATGAAACTTTAAGTAATTGATCTGATATACTCTTTAAAGGAGTCCTTAGCCAGGGTAGCACCATCAGGGCTGTAGCCAGGGTTTTAAAATGACCAAGGTCCCAAATCACACAAATCAATTGGTAGAGTGCCTTAGATGTTCTAAATTCACAGTAAGTTATGGCTTCTTATGTCACGCCCCTGGACTCTTTGTGTTGTGTTTTCCCTCCCAAGGTGTGCCGTGTTCCCTTTAATTAGTCATTCCTTGCACCTGTGTTTTCCCAATCACCCAGTGTTTAAAAGCCCCAGTCCTTTCAGTTAGTGTTTGTCGGTCCTCAAATGTCATTCCTTGTGTTCCAGTGTCTCCTACGTTCTCCATGTGATCATTAAAGACTGTGAATTGAAGTTATCTCCGTGTTTCCTCGTTCCTCGCTCCTTGCCTCCCGAGGAGTGTGACAGAAGGACCGACCAAAACAGTAAGTTCCGTGTTTTCCCCTCCGTTTGTTTTCCGTTTTTTTCTCAGTGTTGTCGTCCGAAGATGGTTCTCAGGAGGAATTCGCCGCCTTTGTGGAGTAGACTCTGGCGAGAAACGGGTCGCCACTCACCATCTGCCCCGTGGAGGATCTCGCCGGATCCACTCTGGACCCAGAGCCCAGCCCACCATCTCCCCGCGGTACGGAGCATCAGCCTGAGCCCACCGATGATGGAGAGCCATTTCCCGTCGCGAGCCAGAGCAAAGCCAAGCGACTGAGCAGAGGATCGCCTCGGAAGTTGAGCCCAACCCGTCAGACCAGGTGCGAAAGCCGGCGACAGTGCCCACCACGAGGGAACAAGCCATGGACTGTGTGAGCGTGGAGAGGAGCTCCGCCCCCTGCATCGTGGCTGAGGGTGAGCTGACTATGGCGGGACATAAGTGCCAGAACAAAGAGGGGAGGGCTCCTGATTCCTCGTGCTCTTCCTGCTCCAGGTCCCTCCTGTCTCCTCCCTGGAATCTGTCTGCCGGCCCCCTCCCAGGCGTCCGTCCTCCTCCTGAGCCTCCTCCCTAGTTCCCACCCACTCCCCTCCCCATGTTGTTTTTACGGTGCGAGGACGCACCTTCCGGGAGGGGGGAGTACTGTCACGCCCCTGGAATCTTTGTGTTGGTCCATGTGATCATTAAAGACTGTGAATTGAAGTTATCGCCGTGTTTCCTCGTTCCTCGCTCCTTGCCTCCCGAGGAGTGTGACATCTTAGGGCTTATTGCTTTATTAAATATTAAACAAAATATAATTCCACAACAATTTGAAACAGCCTTGATGTCAGGAGCTCCTGGCACACTACAAATGAAGGTTCTTCAAAGGTTCTTCAGAGTTCTCTAAGTTTTAACAATCAACACTCTTCTTATTGAGAACAATTTTTCTAATATTTTAATTAAAGATATTAAAAAGTACCACTAATGAGGTGACATTCTAAAAAGCTGGAGGATACATTTATTTGTTGAACTCTTCTAAAGCATCAGGCTGTAGAAGCCTATTTGGTCTAATTATTTTTTAGAGCATATATGATGCCCAAAAACTCCAAGTAGGAAACTCAATATGGTTTTGAGACACAGTCATGATATCAGATAAAGAAGGCAGCATTTTAATGGTTATCCTTTCATGTGAAGAATAAAAGTGTATGCTAATTAGTCATTTAGCTGGTGCTTTTATCCAAAGTGACTTACAGCATGTTTATTACAAGGACAGCCCCTCTGGAGAAACCTGGGGTTAAGTGCTTTGCTCAAGGGCACAATGGTAATAGCTCATGGAACAAGCTTTACAGGGTTCAAACCAGCAGCCTCCCTAGGCCAGAACTCCAGCAGAAGCATATAAAAATCCAGATCTACACTGAGATTATTGCGGAGAAATTTGAAGCAATGCTTTAAGGTATGCAACTCAATAGGTTCTATAGGTTTTGTTTGTCGTGATGCGTGTTCGAAAGAGACTGACAGGTTTAAACTCCAGCTGACGAACGCATTCCCCTCACCCAACACATTGTAATATCTCAATAAACACCTGGCTCAGCCTCACGTCACACCTGTGCTTTTCCACGGTTAGACAGCAAGTCGTCGAGAGACAAATGCACCTGCCTAACACCCCTGCAAAACTCCATGTGATTCCAGCAGGACTCACGTGGGATTAGTGTGTGGTGTCACCAGAGAGATCAGATGCACATTTGTGTGGAGTATTCTTAGATTAGAACATTTAAACCCAGTACTGGCCTTTATTGCTGTGAAGAGCAAACAGTTTATACAAGCATAGACCATGCGGCAATCATTGAGAGCCTGTTTTCATAATCACTTCGCAATCATGATGTTAAAATCCACATGGAATTGCACGTTTAGTTTGTCTTTAATTCTGTTTAAAAGTGTGAATAAATCTAAATTGTGAATATAAGTATACGTGATTATTTTTTTGATATTAGCAAAGAGAGCCAATTTTGCCTAATACGGCTTCAAGCTTATGTCAAAACTATTTTCTGCAGAAAAACAGAAACTTTTCCAGCATAACATCAGGAAGGTATTAGTACATGTTATACACACTAAACTGATGCAATGTGATTTTATGTGAACGCCATTCTGGAATACCAGCATGAGGCTATAGCACAATTTTCATAAACACACCACATTAAATTGTTTAAATTCAATAAGCATATGCCTCTAAATGCGGCAACGCCATAGGGACCGCGCTGTTGATCAATATTATTGCACACTTCCTACTCTATCAATTTAGTGTCTGCTAAGGGTTCATTATCCACTCTAATACTGAGGCTTAAATTAAAGAGGAAAAAAGGAATATATTAAGAGTCCCTTTACCCAAAGGTATTTATTAATTTCACACAACAGCACACATTCAGTAACTCACCTCACTGAATTTCCATGCAGATGAGAGAACTACTTCTAATATGGAAAAAATAAAAAACTTTATTTTCCATTAGAAGGATTGCCTGAAAACCATCTAAATAGGTCAGTGCACATATTATATCAATTTTTAAAAACATTTGTAATTTACTACAATTAAATGCCTCAACAAAATAGGGGGGAAAACGTCAAATGACTCTATTACAAGCACATAATCTCAGTTAGTAATAACCAGTTGCATGCTTTCACTAGATTTGAAACAAATCCCGCTACAAAGCGATTTCTGAGTGCTAATAGCTGTTTGGCTTAAAGCTGAGCTTCAGTTTTAATGAGGACTGATCCAAACTCCAGAAGTCATTTGGATGCTCTGTGTAATTATGCAAATGAAGGTGCATGTTTGATGAGGCTCAGTGCAGAACTCAGTGTCTGTGACTGTGATCCAGGCAGGTGTTTCATCCTTCAGTTCAATCACAGTACAGATGAACAGCGTGTCTGAATTCCACAAACACACACAGAGGCTTATAGTCAAAACCATGATGAGTGATCATTACGCTGTGTCATTTATTCAAAGGTTGGAGTGCAAAATCATTTTGCGCACTGCTATTGAACAATCAGTGGCTCTGCATTTTATTGATGGGAAAAATTTACAAAGATGTTGACTATTTTTAATTACTGTTCTCTTGCATTGCCGTTGTTAAAAGCAAATTGTGACAGCTTTTGTCTTTTTTATTTTTCATTCTTAAGGCTGTGCTTTAATAGTAATACAGTACAATGAATGCTAATAATAATTGCTAATTATGTCATCCTAAATAGGACAGAACTGTGTGTAAAATAATCAAAAAAATGTTTTCCTTCCCCTAATGTCACATTTATTTCTCTTTGGGAATATGGATTGGGTTTTCAAATTTGCCACTGAAAACCCTATTGATAATTGATTAACGAAGAATATGTCTGAATGTGTCTATGGTGGTTAAGGCCCTGTGTGCAACACATAGCACATGCAGATTCACTTCACGAAAATCAGAACATTTATAATCCTGCATATGATGTTTAATTATGAGATGAACATGCATAAAGTCAGGAGGTCAAGTTCTTGAAGAGAGGCTGATTGGGCACTATGGGGCGTCCTGATCATCATGGTGTGTATAAAAAACCTCAGTCTAGGTTGTAAGACGGTTCGCTCTGCAGTTTAGAAGAGTTCTGCTGCCATTCAAACTACAGATACTCTCTAAGAAAAGTCTGTAAAAACAGGACCAAATGTACTGTGAATTAATTTTCCATATTTTTCACAGATGCTTATTTTGAATTACTCATTGCATTGTGTTGTTTTAGAGTTAAAGGAAATGCCCGTAACCTTAACATATACAGGTGCATCTCAATAAATTAGAATGTCGTGGAAAAGTTCATTTATTTCAGTAATTCAACTCAAATTGTGAAACTCGTGTATTAAATAAATTCAATGCACGCAGACTGAAGTAGTTTAAGTCTTTGGCTCTTTTAATTGTGATGATGCACCTGTAATGCCCAGGCAGAAAATGACTAGAACCTTTTTGCATTTCTTATTTTTATTTTATTTATTTTTGTTATTATTATTATTATTTTTTTTGTTTGTTTTGTTACAATGCAGAGGCAGCACGGCCCAGTCTAACAGAGACACGCATGCAATGTGATAACCCAGAGTGTCCTGATCACGGTATTCATGAAAAGATGAAATCGAGTGTAGCATAAATCTGTTGCATCGGGGGAAAACAGCACCCCTACATTACACCACATGAACTCTTTCTATCCGAGTGATGCAGTGGGCATAATGAAACTTCAGCACAGAGACTGGAGGTGGATGGTTTGATTCGTATTCTGGATAGAGAGTCTCAAAACATACGTAATACAGATCAGGGTTGGCAAAGCTATTGGATTGTACTGTAGTTTGACAAGCTACAAGAATTTGAAGTTGCTAAAATACAGTAAACACTGCAAACTATTTACAAAAACAATACTACACTGAAGCCATTTAAGTGGTCAATGAACTGTAAATATGATTAAATATATTGATCAGATTATATATTATTAATGACTTTGTTTAATTCCAGTAACACAAAATTTGTTTTAATTCACCAAAATGATTCATCTAATAAAGTTGCATTATTCGTTTTACAACAAATAAAACTCAAAGCAAATCCTAAAGACAAAAACATAACAGTTGCATTTCATTACATATTTAGCTACAAAAAGAGCTCAAAACTAATTGGTGATTTTTTTTTTTTTTTAAAATGAATGACTTCCAAAACATCACTTGACAATTTATTTTATTTTATTTTATTTTATTTTTTATTTTTTATTTTTTTTAAATCTAAAACTAAAATGAGTGACTTTCCAAACACCACTTGACCGTTTATTTTATTTTATTTTATTTTATTTTATTTTAAACTAAAATCAATGACTTTCCAAACACCACTTGACCATTTATTTATTTACTTACTTTCTATCTATCTATCTATCTATCTATCTATCTTCACTAAAACTAAAATGAATGACTTGCCAAACACCACTTTATTTTATTTTTTGCATTCATTAGTTAATACTAATACTAATTGTAACTAATGCCAACTAATAGTAACACTACTTTTAGTTACTCCGCAACACTGATACAGATTGGTAGGGAGCCTTCACACATGATCTGATCCTGTCCCTCATATCTCTTCATATATGCATTTGCTTTGCTGTATTGTGTATACGTGAGCGTGCATGTGGCTTTCTGACCAGCTAAAGTGCGGGAATGAGAAGCGCATGGATTGGTAGTGATTATGAACTAGACTGGGATAAGCCCTGTTGTTATTATGCAGATTAGGCTTCCGATGCAGCATATTGTACAGATGCAGGGCAGCAGCTGCTGGTGCAGATGGCTGTTGTACGGCTCCATCAGCACACAGCTATTGTATCCACTCCGATTGTTCTGAGACCAGAGAGGAGGGCTTCCGAACAACCCAAATGCAGTGAATTACGAAAGAGAAACGGAGAGCAGACAGCAAATTTATACACACGAGGCCATGGGGACGACGACGTGCCGAACAGACACGCAGTCATCTACATACACGCCAACATGGTGGCGCCAGTCAACTATACCACACGGAGACGCCGTGCAATGCAGTAATGCACACAGACATATGCTGAACCGCTGCTGTTGTTGTTTTGCGCTGGTGCTGTTTAATCAGTGATGGAGAAAGGAAATATTTGATTTGATAAATGTTGTGTTTACCCAGTCCTTCGTCTTGCAGATAAATTTAACTTCCTTAAAGTGTTAGAACAAGCATCTTTCTTTCCTCTCTGGCTCATTTACAGCTGATGTGTGGCGTTTCTGTTATACAGACCCCATGTATAATTATTCCACTAGTTTATTAGTTCATGTTGGATGTGTACTATTACTTAAAGACATAGTTCAGCAAAAAAAATGTCAATTCTGTCATTATTTACTCACTCGTGTTGTCCCTAACCTGCACTGAAAAAAATTGTGTAGAAACTATTTTCACTCAGAAATTGCTAGTTAATTTTACAATTACAAAGAAACGTCAAGTAACAATATAAATTGAAGTGAAGACACTTTTTTCTTCACTTTTTTTTCAGTATTTTCTTGTAAGACATACTCCACAACTTTTTTACAGTGTGTATGACTTTTTTTAGTCTGTAAAATGCAAAAGAACATACTTTTAGTTGTAACTGTTTTTGTCCATACCAGCGAAAGTCAATGAGGTCAAAAACAGTATGACCCCTTTGACTCCCATTGTCTTGGCAGACATACAATAATCCCTTTATGTTGCACTTATATATACTGTACACTGTAAAAAAAAAAACAAGCTGTGAAAACATGACAGTTTACGGCAACCAGCTTCAGGACAGTTTTGAGTTTAATCAACTTGAAGGTCAATTAGTTTTACGAACCTAATAAATTCAAGTTGTGTGTATTTTCAATCAACATGACATATTAAGTTAATCAAACTTACATTTTTAAATTTAGTTGACCAGAAACAGATTTTTTTTTTTAAGGACTTTTTAGAGTTTAATTGATTTTTACAAACTTACATTTGGTGTTTACGTTCAACCAACCTAACAAATAAAGAAGTGTCAATTCAACATGCATTATTTATTAAATGCTGTTCAATAAAATTACAACATTAGTCCTCTAAAGAAATCTTCAAATATGCAGAACAGCCACAACCATTAACACTGACAATGCCATAGTATCAATAAGTGTAAATAAATAAAAAAAAATCTTAAAATTCTCTCATTTCATTCTCAACAAATAATGACAGCATGATGAAAATCCCTTTGCTCACAAACTGTGTCGCAGTATGGCTTTAGCTTTTTCTAATAACCTAAAATGGGTAAATATTACATTTTAATTTTAAATAAAATAATGCAAAATGCCTGCATTCACAAAGCAAATTACAAAGCAACCATGCTGGCACTGTGGACATCTGAGATGGTCTAAATTTCAGCATTCACATCCAAGCCAAAGTTTGAAGCGCCCTAAAAAAAACTTACAGTCCCAAAGGAACTATAAGTAAATCATGACTTTTTTTTTTTGCACTGTTTTTATGACAATGCAAGCCACATGAATCTGTAAGTAGAGATATGCATGTTTAATTTCAGCTGCATGGAGGTTCTCTCCACTGACACTTTGCATTAGACATGCCAGACACAGCAAAGTCGATGCTAAAAACAAGTCGACATGCAAACCCTACACTAGCTCAGCTGACCTTTCACCCCACCAGATCACCCTAGACAAACTACACCTTTACATTCTTCATACTGACCTAAACGGTCGCAGCAGCCTGGAACGTCCTTCATAAACGAGATGTGTCAGGGTGATTTGGGCAGCACAGAGAGAGGGCTGGTAGATATGCAGATATGTGTTGTCAGCTTTGCCCTCCAGGGGAACCGTGGCTTGTCCGTTCGATGGAGCAGCTCTCCCCTGCTGGGCTGATCCCAGATCAGGCTGCTACAACCACAGAGACCTCCTGGCCCTGTTCAGACATGACACACCACCTTCACACACTACACGCTCCGTGTGCTGGGAAGGAGGTCACACACAAACATACACCAGTGTGTGTGTGTGCATGCGTTTAAGTCGTAGTGGCAGTTAAACACAGTGTAATGGTCAGAGAGGGTGATACTGATCTGATACTACAGGGCGATACCTCTGACAGGAAGTATGACCTCTGACTCTTACAGCAAAAGGACACCCTACCTCTTTTCGTCCTGTCTTTTTATTAAGATTAATTAGAATGTGGAGAGGCCGAATTCATTGAACAAAGGAAGGTACAAAGAGAGAGAGGAAAGGATAAAGAAATAACGGTTTAGAAATCAATTCTGTAACATACGCAAACTGAAGTCTGAACTGAACTGATGCAAATTTGGTTGTAAGTTACTATAGTCTTATTATGTGTTATAAAATTCTTCAGAAAATACCAAAATCAATAAATCTTTTTTTTATTATATATATTGTGTTACTCCATAAAAAATAACGGTAACGCTTTATTTCGATAGTCCACTTTAGACATTCTATTAACAGTAAGTAACTTTGCAACTACATGTCAACTAGCAGTTAGTACAGTATTAGTAGACTGTCTGCTTAATATCTTCTAACACTTTCTTTGTCAACATTCTACTAACCCTAAACCTACCCTAACAGTCTACTCTGAGAGTTAGTAGACATGTAGATTCAAATTAATGAGAATTAGTTGACATGTAGTTGACATGTAGTTACGAAGTTACTTATAGTTAATAGAATGTCTAAAGTGGACTATCGAAATAAAGTGTAACCAAAATAACTAATTACATTACTTTAGTTACTTTTTATAGAAAGTAATGTATTATGTTACTTTTGTGTTACTTTTGGTAACCTGAGCAAGGGCTTGCTTATTTGTTGTTCAATGCCAACTTAATAACAAAAACACACAAAAGTTATATTTTTGGCAACTGTAAAGGCCCTTTCACAGAGAAATGAATAAGCATCAGGCTGAAGGAAGTACCTCTTCACTTCACTCCCAGTTTCTCTCAACACAGGGACAGGTGTCAATGAATCAAAGGGAAAACAAAGTAACTTGTGCTACTTATTGGGAAAAGTAACTTTTTAGATAGATAGATAGACAGACAGACAGAGAGATAGACAGACAGACAGACAGATAGCTAGACCGACAGACAGACAGACAGACAGAGAGATAGACAGACAGACAGACAGACAGAGAGATAGACAGACAGGCAGACAGACAGATAGATAGATAGATAGATAGATAGATAGATAGATAGATAGACAGACGAGGAAGGCAGGCAGGCAGGCAGACAGACAGACAGACAGACAGGCAGGCAGGCAGGCAGGCAGGCAGGCAGGCAGGCAGGCAGGCAGGCAGGCAGGCAGGCAGGCAGGCAGGCAGGCAGGCAGGCAGGCAGGCAGGCAGGCAGGCAGGCAGGCAGACAGACAGGCCGGCAGGCAGACAGACAGACAGACAGACAGACAGACAGATAGATAGATAGAATTGTCCATAATTTTATAATAATATTATTTTAGAATTTATAATATTTTATTGTCCATTAGTGAAAATATGTCTGATGGCTTACAAAAGTAATAACACAACTCTTCTCAATAAACTGCAGGATTTAAAGTATCATTCATTCAGGGGTTAAAAAGTGATGCTTTCCTGAGCTACCTGAGGATCAAAAGCGTTGTTTTCATGATATATTGAAAAAAAAAAAAAAAAAAAAAAAATCCTCTTCATATTTCCTATTTTGAGAATATATTGATGCAAATCTTTCAAATCTTGAGCTTAGTTTCTGGCACAATGTATTCAAAAACCCAAAATACTCTTAAACTGGATCACACGTATATCAAGGTAATTTATTTCCACTTTATTCAGAAAGTATATTTGGCAACATTGCTTTCCATATCAAAGTAAATTCAACTCAACTTCTCCCTGACATAATAAAGTAGAAAGTTTTAAAGGCAACCTTCCACTGTCCCAAATTATACAAGAACATAGTAGATGGGTTTACAAAACAATGCATATTCTCTCTACGTAGCAAAGTAGAGGGAATTTTTTATTCTCCACCACTTTTGACTAAAAGGCGTTGAAGTTTATCCAACTTTATTAAAATGCATATACAGTATGATCACAAAGTGTGTTTAGCAAGTCTCAACTGCTTGATTATATCGTCATAAAATGTAAGCTATATTATCGCACAGCTCTATATGTATATAAGTACATCAAACTTTACCTGCATACATTCAGTATACTCACATGAGCAATATATTTTATATATCAGATCTTAGCTGCTTGATTGTTTACAGTGTATCATTGCAAAATATGAACTATATTTTCACTAATGCTAATGTAAGGTATGCACATTTTAATATATTATAAACAATAACATCATGATATTCTGTAAAGCTGCTTTGAAACAATGTGTATAGTGAAAAGTGTTATACAAATAAAATTGACTTGAATATATATATATATATAGTGTTTTGAAATTAGCATATATGCAAAAATAGATCATTACGAATGAATTGTTTATACTGAAGCAGTTCAAGATATTGGTTTGGGTTAAACACAATATTGCCGTTCCATCAAAAACAGGTCTTCAGGTCCCCCTTAACAGATCAGCATGCTCCAGCGTTAGTGGTCTGCTGGCCCTCCGAGCGAAGCCGTGCATGTGAGGGTGTGGAGGAGCAGGTTTCCCACAGCTGGGCCGCTCTATCAGCTCTTTAAAGGCACTCCTTGGGGACCTACCATTCCTCCTAGACTCTGACATGTACACCGCTTGTCATATGGTCCAGTTTGGTCAATACGGTCACACTGCTGCTGCGTTACAATAGATTAACCAGACGTTTCGAAAACAGAACAATATTTGGCTTTGTGAGTAAAATGTTGATATGCATGTGGAGCGCATCGGATAATGCGGTCACAGGCTCTCTGCGGTTTACAAGACTAATAATAAATATACGGCACTTTGCTCACACTGAAGAACTCCGCTTGTGATATTGGACTCCTTTATTTATCCACCGCTGACACTGAACGCACAGTTTAATAATGCATAATCCAGCTCTAGTGATTAATTACACAAAAAGAGGGCAGAAGTGTTTAGTCAGCAGAGGCTCTACAGAAAAGCCTGTCAATTAATATGTCATTTACTATAGATCCATAATGCTCAGCATTAAATGACTTTAAATGTTACCGTTTTAGGAACCGTCACAGTCAGAACTACAGTTTCAGATCTACTAAGGTTATGATCACATTTTTGTTTACGACAGAAACATCATGCAGAACAATTAATCAAAGAGTAGGCTACATCAGAGAAACCCTGACAAATGCAGTTCCGATCTTATTTGTTATGTTATTTTTCCTATATATTAAAAACCTATAGATCCATAACTGTCTATATGGATCGATTATTACTGTATATTATTACTATTTATCATTAATATCTATATTATTACAGTTTTAAGAATTGTCATACTCAGAAATACAGTTTCAGATCTACTAATGACCATATCGTTGTTTTTTGAAGGAAAACATCATTGTGAAAAGGATTAGTGTCTGCTGCACAAAGCCAGTCCCCGAAGTGCTCTTTGACTCCTCTGTTGTCGCGGTTACAGCCTGGTCTGCATGGGGCCGATCTGATTGGAGGGCCCAGAGGGGAGGGGCCCCCGGTCACCAGGGCATTGTTAGCGCCGTCAAAATGGCCTAAGAAGAATGGCTGATTATGCAGCTACATCCAGCACCGCTAACAGGGAGCGGATTTGAATTTCTAACACAGCAGATGTTTGCTGGGCTCCTCCGTGGAGTGGGCATATACTGTTATGCTAATTTCGCAGTGTTTCCCTTCAACCCTGGCCCAGAGTCATCAGAGCAAATGCACAGATCCCTCTGTCAAACTCATAATTGGCTATTATTGATATTAATTAACATTTTTTGCACCCCATCCCTGTTCTTTGACCTGGTATCTGTTGGTAAATCTAGTTACCGTGGGCCATTAGAGGCAACGAAATCCAAGGGACCTCATGCTAGTCACAAGCCATTTATCAGAAAGGAACACAGGCCAATTAGCGCGGCGTGGAGACAGTTGTCTTGATTCGCTGCTGACTACTTTTTGATCACCATTATAAATTGCTAATAGGGCGTCGAGAGTGGCGCAGTGGTCTGCTGGGGCAGAAGCAAGCAGGCGGTCTGTGACATGCGAGAAAGGCAGCGACGAGACCGGCCCATCAGACGCTACTTACTATGGAACCCTGTGATGTCACAGATGATCGTGCTCCTCCGCAAGTCAGTCAAACTAATGAGGCCCACAGCATTCCACCAAGGTTCTCTCCGACAAAACAATACTGTGAAAAATCCTAAATCACAACAGTACTTGATATTGAATAGTCCGATCCATTATTCTCCGATAAGGGCTGACGCTTAAAGTTTTTATTGCCACAGATCAAGAGATCATAATAGGAGCATATTGACAGATATTTTTCTTGCAATGCTCCGAGGGACCGGCTGCATTCTTATATATTTAAAATTTATAGATCTGTAACTGTCCATATGAAACGATTATTATATTATTACCATTAATATCTATATTATTACTGTTTTAAGAATCCTCACACTCAGAACTACAGTTTCAGATTAAGATTATAGTAGCATCTCTGTTTTTGAATAAAACATCATTAATTAATTGCAGAGTACACTGTCAGTGAAACCCTGATGAACATGGTTCAGATTTATCAAAGTCTCGTTTGTAGCATTATTTTTCTCATATATTCAAAAGCTATAAATCCATAACTGTCTACATAAAACTATTATTATTACCATTTATCGTCATGTTTAATCAGTGTCTGTAGTCTTTTCTCTGATATATTTAGAAGCAATAGATCCATAACGCTCTGCATTAAACGACTTTAAATGTTACCGTTTTAGGAACCGTCACAGTCAGAACTACAGTTTCAGATCTACTAAGGTTACGATCACATTTTTGTTTACGACAGAAACATCATGCAGAACAATTCATCAAAGAGTAGGCTACATCAGAGAAACCCTCACAAATGTGGTTCCGATCTTATTTGTGATGTTATTTTTCCTATATATTCAAAACCTATAGATTCATAACTGTCTATATGGATCGATTATTACTGTATATTATTACTATTTATCATTAATATCGATATTATTACAGTTTTAAGAATTGTCATACTCAGAAATACAGTTTCAGATCTACTAATGACCATATCGTTGTTTTTTGAAGGAAAACATCATTAATGCAGAAAAATACATTGCAATGTAGACCACATCAGAGAAACCCTGACAAATGTGGTTCAGATTTATGAAAGTCTCATTTTAGTGTTATTTTATCTTATATATTTAAAATTTATAGATCTGTAACTGTCCATATGAAACGATTATTATATTATTACCATTAATATCAATATTATTACTGTTTTAAGAATCCTCACACTCAGAACTACAGTTTCAGATTAAGATTATAGTAGCATCTCTGTTTTTGAATAAAACATCATTAATTAATTGCAGAGTACACTGTCAGTGAAACCCTGATGAACATGGTTCAGATTTATCAAAGTCTCGTTTGTAGCATTATTTTTCTCATATATTCAAAAGCTATAAATCCATAACTGTCTACATAAAACTATTATTATTACCATTTATCGTCATGCTCAGAACTACAGTTATCATTACTATCTGTATTATTACCGTTTTAAGAATCGTCAAACTCAGAACTACAGTTATCATTACTATCTGTATTATTACCGTTTTAAGAATTGTCATACTCAGAACTACAGTTTCAGGTCTAGTATAGGGTTATGGCCGCATCTTTGTTTTTGATTAAAACATTATTAATTCATGGCAGAGTGGACTACATCAGAAACCCTGATAAGCTTGGTTCGGATTTATCAAAGTCTCATTTGTGGCGTTTAGCCTTGTCTCGACAGAACGGCTCGGCACGGTTGTGAACTCCCCTTGTGTCTGGTCCAGCGTACTGGAACTCCTCGACTGTGATTGTGTTTCTCTGCGAGACTTCTCCCACGAGACTCTCTCACAGAGCCTAATTACAACTTTCATCATCAATCATCAGCGTTATTTATTCAGTAAAATGAATTTCTAATTAATAACTGATGAGCATTATGGCCTTGAAGACTATAAAGCTATTAATTATGCCGGGCCATAGGGAATAAGCCTGTAAAGCAGTACCTGGCGGATATTCTGTGCCATTAGTGTTACAGTAGCGAATGTTTACCTCCTCCAGGACTACAGTATTTAGCCTGTGCCCATTGAAGGATTATTGAGCTAATTAGATGACTGTGACTGGCATATGTTTCCTCTTCAGTCGGAGCACCACTTTAATAATGAACTATAACTGCGGGACAATGGCTTCCACTGCCTCCGATTTCTCATAACACCGAAGTGCCAGGCCCAAGGGAGATGTTTAGCCCACAATAAAAGAAGATGTTTTAGACTTCCATTGTGTCTTTTGAGCGGTTAGCTCATTTTTACAGTGAAGATGGCTCTTTGTGCTGCCACATTACATGTCAAGGCCACAAGTGATGGGCGCGTAGTGTTTTTACTAGGCGCCGGTTACCTGAGCACTGGCCTTGTGGATAACTGATCGTATAAGAGGTGAAATGAGCGCAGCATTGAGGAGTTGTGTTGTGGTCTCAGTTCATCAGCTCCCTCTTCACCCAGAGCAGTGGTCCATGCCCAGCTCAGCAGTAATGATGACTTACAGACTGCTTTCAGACACCCCAGCATTTTTGTTGGTGAAAAAAACATAAAAGTGAATCTAACAACAAAACATTATGAGCTGTATGCAAGCATTCCTCAAATGAAGGAATATAGCAGATGTGCTGGCACATGGAAAATTACTTTATTTAGCAAAGGACCAAACAGCTTAAGTATTTTGTGGTGGTTTTCAAGGAATAGTTTGCTCATACGAAACAATTCTGTCATCATTGCTCACCCTCATGTTGTTTCAAACCCATGTGACTAACTTACTTCTGCTGAGCACAAAAGGAGAAATTTTGAAGAATGTTCATGCAGCTCATTCCCATTCAACTAGTGATAGGGGTTGTCAAGACTGCAAGATGAAAATGCAACACAAAAGCACTATAGAAGCACTATGATAAAACCATCCACTACAGTCCAAGGAACTCATTTATAAAGATGTGCACGGAATGATCCTAAATGTGAATGACAATTTCTGAAAGGTTCCTACTGTATGAGTGATTTCTAAAACGAACGTCCATAAGCACCAAAAATGTTCCTACGTTTTATATATATATATATATATATATATATATACACACATACAGTATATTACCATATATTATTTATATTTTTTTACAGGAAATCATATATAATTAATGAATTAATTTCAGTGCTGTAATTATCACAATGCAGTTGCTTATTAGTGCATTTAATAATATTAATGCATATTCTGATGTCTCTTTATCTTTACATTTTCATAAACAATGTTGGATTATTTTAATTACTGCTATATATGTGCGCACGCTCTTCAGTTGGCGTAGAACATTTTAACATCAGATTTTGCCTTTATAAATCTCTATTTGTTCCTCACTTGTGATGTTGGATCAAATCCATGGAACTGAAGAATCAAATCCAATTGTACGTGTGTTTTATAACATAACACAAGTCTTCTATAGCAAATACAATAGCTTTGTACGAAGAGCAGACTGAAATTTATGCCACGAGGCACTGAAAATGTCCCCGTCTGCTGTACAGTAGCTCTCAAATCTCATTTGAACATGACAAACAGCAACCGTTTTATAGTGTTTTTGGTCACTCTATTTTAGCGTTACAAGAAATGCAGAAAGCCATGGGTTTGGAGTAACTGACCTTTGGGTTTTCATGATGATTTTCAAGTTTTGGCTGAACTGTTCCTTGCAACACCTTATGAAATGTTTTTATTCAGTGTAAAATTGTATCTTTGTGGGGTTAGTATGCAGAACCAGTCAGTGTCAGTGCTTACACGGGCAGGAAACTGATGGATATGCCCCCACATTTACTCTCAGTCTAAAGAATGCTACAGAATGCTTATGTACCCTGAATATTAAGGTGAATATGCAGATGAGAGTCCTAATTGAAAGCAGAGGATCAGTACTGCACAGTCAGAGACAAGTTCTAACACCCACAGGAGTGAAAACACTCCTCTTTACCCTCAATCATGTGCCAGTCATTCATCTCTGGATTAACCTCACACCACCCTAAAAAATTAAGAGAGATTATCGTCTTGGCACAATACATCTCAGCATCCAGTAGAAAGAAATGAAAAACACAAGGCATGTCAAACTTTTGATGAAGAGCCATGAACAGATGTAATTCCTATATTTAGGAAATGAAAACCAGTCAAGCAGTGCTACAATTTAGTCATTGTTACAATTCAGCACAATTTCCGCATGTTTGTGTCAAATAGTTTTTTTGCATATCTTTATCTCATCTTGTGCAAATCTATTGCTCTACAAACGGAGATGGATGGAGTCATGCATGGCTGTTTTAGGCATCTAGAACAAATACAATAAATGTACATGAGACTTATGCTGAATCGGAGCTCAGAGCTGCAATTTGCTCTCATGGTTTGAGCTAGTTGTGTTTCTACAAGGCCCAATATTCACCACCACCATCACAGTCTGTGTGTTTATGTTTATGTTTATGTGTGTGTGTGTGTGTGTGACTGAAATCCGGTAATAGATTCTTACCTACATAACTGTATATGTCACTGTCTTCACTAAAGAAAACTGTCTAGACTATATTTTTGTGTTTATATAGGAACCACGGTGTAAGGAATACTGAAGAGTACAGATGGTATTCTTTCTTCAGTCCAGGTTTGGAAAACAATAGAAAAGTTTTAAAGAAAGAAATCTTGAAAGACAGAACATCCAAACAGTAAATACTCCTGTAAATACTCCTGCAATATGCAGCAGGATCTTGTACAGACTTCCAGCACAGTTTTAATACAATTGATGAACAGCACTTTGGGCTTGTACTCAGCTGTACATGCACTGAAAATGATGCTCTCAAATGGAAGTGTCCAGAAAAACAGGACAAGGGTTTCTTTCTTATTCTGTGCAGTCAATGCAAAGGTTATTTTCCTTTTCATGAAATGGAAACAAAACAAAGCAGTTTTCTTGATGCTGCAGAAGATATCCAGATTTTAAATTTGTCAATGCATACATTCTTAATAACTTAACTTAAACACACTACCTTTTTATGCACAACAAGCCTATAACTTTTACAAGTAAATGTAACTAAATATATTGGAAGAGAGATATAGAAAAAATAAACATAATTTGTTCATACAAAAGTAATATTGCCTGAAAACGTTGTTGTTTTTAATTTAGTTGTTCAACTATTTAAAAATAATGAAACTGTAAATTATAATGACTTTTTGCAACCCCCTGGAAGTTTACTGAGGCCCCCAAATGAGAGTAGTAATTCGCAGTAGGCCTAGCAATTTGGTTAGAAAACAAGAAACTACAAAAATTAGTACAACAGAAACACTGTAAAAAAATAAAATAAAAAAAACGGTAGCTTACCTGTGGTGGTAGTTGATGACTAGCTGCCAGTGCAGGTTCTCATTGCCTTCTTCGTCGATGGCAAACCGACATGAACTCATATTAGGATTCAGTTGATTGTAAATGCACTTCATCCACAGCTTTTTTTATTGTGTGTAAAAGCATCGCATAACCGTTTGACTGAGTAAGAAAACGAATGATTCAGAATGAATCACGAACCAGTTCAGAACGTTGACGGGATTATTGAAAAAGAACCGATTAAAATCGATTCGATTCATTTGTGAATTCATTCGGAACTCTCGTTGAACTCGTAAATCTGAACCTCTCAGGAACACGTTAACGCAGCATAATTTCTTGTCGACCGATTCGTCAAACACAAACGCTACCTTGTGGTAGTTGTAGCGTTTATTTAGCAACAAGTGAAGAACTCCTTCAAAATTTGTTTTTGCAGTTCCCTCAAAAAAAAATATTTTAGGAAACTGTTCAGTTTATTTTAAAAAATAAATTTAATTTAACACCATTGTATTAGGTATCTCATTCAAACAGTTGCATAAACTGACTTAATATTTGAACTCAATATTTGCATTTTGAAAGAACGTGTTTCAATTAAGTAGGCCAAAAATAACATTTGATGCTTGTTCAGTTTACTTAAGTAAATGTAGTTCATCCAACACAATACTTTTCAACCACTTTACTTAATTCATTTGAGCTGAGTAGACTAAATGATTTTAGTTGTGTAACTAGGAACAGGATTTCTCCTTCCCATAAGCCCTTTACACAGGGCTGGATAGGGAGAGCAAATGTTGAAATGAAATGATATTTCACACATTTTTTTTTAATCAAGATGATAAAATTGGGAGACTTGTTAATGTTTAATGTTTTTTTTATGTTTGTATTTAAAAGAGTTTCTGTTTTTGGGGGATTTGTGGTAAAGTGTAAAGTACGTGCTTGGGTTGAGGATCTGCTAACAAGAATTAAAGTTGTTTTAGTAATTAGAAACAACTACTTTGGGCATGCCATGGATGTAACAAAACCATCTTATGGCTAACAATAAAAAAAAAAATACAGCGTAAAGATTTGTGAAAGTTGTTCTTGTTAGATAACATTTGTAAAAAAAAATTCTATAATCACATTCATTAAATAAACGAATTATCTAAACGGGAAATAATAAATAATGTGAATTAAATGCAACATAACCCAGTTACGTGGAACTGTGTTGACGTAAAAAAAAAAAAAGTTAAGTAAATACAATGCATCATTTTTTTTTTTGAATGAACTTTTAATTTTACAAACTACTTTTTCCTCTTTGAAACTGTCCCTTAAAGGGGGTCTTGTGAGATCTAACATTTTGTTCCCATCAATTTTGTTCCCAAACCATGGCAAAACACATATACACTTAGAACAACCTGATGCTTTACAGTTCAGCACTCAAAATATTGTGATTGATCTGTAGATTTGCTTTCTTGTTTTTATTTGAACTTCTATCCATTTAAGTGAAATAATCTATGGCAGCAATCTAGCAACAGACATTTTGCAAGATCTATTTGCAATCATTTCAGATGAAGCCCTGGCAGTTTGTCTTGGGAGAGGAGCGGAGTAAAGGATAATTGTCTGTAGTCCAGTAAAACCCAGCATAACTGCCACCACACTTGAGTGAGCTTACAGCCGGCAGATCCCAGGGCCTGGGGAAGATAGAGCAGTTAATGTTCCCTTTTATTTTCGAGGATGTGTCACTTGTACCTCAGATTTATACTATGATACAGCAATTTCATCCAAACAGATGGATAATAGTGTCAATGAGAGGAGAAGAGAGAAGACGGCGTTTCTTTTATCGAGTTTAGCGCAGATTGTTTGGAGGAGACGGTCGAGGCCGTTCTCTCTTTCCCTCTTAATCTCCCTAATCTCAGCGGCATTAAGCTTGATCATTTTTGTTTGAAGGAGCAGAACGTGGCGGTAATGGCGTCCTAATAGCCAGCGCTGGGGACACAAATCCGGCGGCCCTGTTTTCTGCTGTGCCTCCATAAGCACCTCTGATTTATTGCTATCTTTATGACAGAGAGGAAAATGATGTGCTGCAGGTATATATCAGCGCAGAAAAGGAAATTGAACGCAGATATCATCTTGTCAGATGGTTAATGCTCTTCCCCCTGTCACATTCGATAGCACCAATTTGGAGAATCCTGCAGAGGTAAAAAGAAGACAATTAACAATGACAGAGCGGTAATGGATGAGCCCATAAAATGAGGCTGCAGGATACTTTGTATGATTTCCACATGAGCTAGAGCCACGGGTACATGCTAGCTACGCCGGCATGAACTCCGGGCGGCCGGGCCCCCCTCTCGCCCCCGTCGGCTTGGACGGCGTCTCTCTTTCTGAGTAAAAACAGACCGTATATCACTGGTGAAAGGGTCATGGGATGCAGTCGCTCTCTTCTGAAGGCACTGTATTGCAGATTGCTTCACGTGAAAGCTATGTAATTACCATAATTATCGAGCACTTGTGGGAATCAGTGGGTTTTGGTAAGTCTGTTTGCCGTTACATCGATTTCCAATGGACGATCACCTAAAACATCAACTCGCTGTAAATCCATGTGTCAGATGTTATGGGATGGATCTCGCATGAGGGCTAAATTATATGAAGGTCAGGCAGTATTTTAACTCGCACTATGAGACCGCTATAGACTACAAACTGCCGTATCATTTTAGTTCCTCCTCTTAAATCGGCTGTTCAACAGTTCTGCAATCTTGTTTTAATCAAATTATTTTTTTGTTTGTTTTTGTTATGAACCCTATTTTGAACAGAAAAAACATGATGCAAGTCCTTCAGTAAGTCTTCTGTAAGAACCTACCCGCCTATATATAAATATACCAAATATTTCATTCCTAATAGCACTCAGTATTTGAGGACAACATTCAAGATCATTTCTTGCATTATCTTGCATTTTGCAGATAAAAAGTAAGGTGTGATTAAACGACTATAACCCCCGGTTTCACAGACAAGGCTTAAGCCTATACTAAAATGTAAGTCTGAGCTGTGTCAACTGAAAGAAACTTGCACTGACTGATCTTAAAATATATCAGTGCCTTTGTTTTGGCTCAAGATGCGTACCAGTAATGTGTTTTCTAAGGCACATTTATGAAAAATTACTTAAATGTCCTAATTAAACTATGGCCTAATCCTGGCTTATAGTCTAAACCCTGTCTGTGAAGCCAGGCCTATATTTGCTGCACTTCAGTGTCTTCAAAATTGTCTTTTTTTCTGAATCAAGGCTGGAACTACTCATAATTGGGGGCCAGATGCAAATTTGGAAGGGCCTAAATTTCCCACATTGGTCAGGACAGGACAAGCACCCACTGTTTTATCAGAACGGAAAGGTCAAGCTACTTTTACACGTGAATCGACAGCGTCAGTCATCTCTAAATATATAATGGTATGTTAAAGCACTCATAGACTGCGCATCTATGACCGTGAAAGATTGCAAGTGTCAGCGCTAAAGTAAAAGATGTGCCCTTTCAGAGGTGAAAAATGCTGAAGAACATGCAGAGCGATGATAGGCCTGGCATTTCTCTGCTCCATGATGCTTCTAAAAACGTTTTAGAAGAGTCTCCATTTGAGCTACAGCCAGGTTTAATGACTTTTCTGCTCCAGAGAAGCTTATTGTTCCTGTCTAACAATTTACGGCAGGCTCCAGTGCGCAGGGGATGGAGGGGGAATCGGCCCGCCTAAATGTGTTTTGTGATTTAAATGGTAATTCCATTCAAATCAACATATTTTTGGCACCTCATGACCTTTTCGTGAAATGAATTCACGCCACTCAACTTTGTCTTGTGGCATTTAAGAATCACAGAGCCAAAAGCTAATTGCCAGAATTCAACTGCTTGTGGAGCGCCTCGTCATTCGCACCGGATGCGATTCTTTAATTTGATTTTAATGTGTCCCTCACGCCTATACGGGGGTATGATGACTTTGATAATGATACAGTTGTCATCATCCCACAGTGAACTCTAATACCGGGACATGTTAATTGCTTTTGTGACATTCAACTCATTATGGTCCGTATCATTCTTCAAAACTGCAAGGGTGTGAATTGCAACGAGCCCAACTCCAACCTACACTTAGTTTTTTTTTATCACAATGCACCATTCAGGCATCATATTAGGCGTCCGCGAGGAGACACATAACAAGTCTTCTTTTAAGAGGATTTTTGACGCGCTCACCCCAAAGGGCAGTAAATGGAAAAGTGACATGGCTCGTGCTCTTGTCTATTTAACTTATTCAGTTCCTCTGTTATATATATTCTGCCTGGAACAGCGGGGTTATTTTCCTCCAGGGTTCACGAGGCCAAGCTCTTTCATTTCAACAGAAAATTGTTTCTTAGGATTTCAATCTTTGGCTGCTCGATATGACAAAACACAATATCAAGAACACTTATGTTTCTTATCTGCCATATTTTCAGGGAATAAATAAAAGATCAGTATAAATCGGAGTCGAGAGATGTGCAGTTTGAGTCCGAGAGGGTAGTACTCCGAGAATCCACACATGCCGGTTTGGCCCGACAGGACCGGGTCGGAATTACCTTTGCTCAGCAAACCAGCGGCTCGTTTGTCATCCTTCAATTAGTAGGTCGCTGATGGCAGAAAACAGATGGAATCTCCTTCCAGAGTGGACAAACGGGCTGTATGAAGGAGAGCAGAAAATATGCATCCTTCGCTATCTTTTCTCTCCACCTATATAGGGATTCTCTATATAACATCTGCCAGCTGTGGTATAAAGTAGGCCTAAGATGAAAAGAGAGTGGACTAAAATAGAAGTAAGGTATTTTCTGTGAATGTGTGAGACTTCCGATTCATTAGCCACTATAGGTAAACAGAGCTTGGGAAGATTAATTACAAAATGTAGTGCGTTACTGATTACATGATGAAAAATGTTGTTAGTAACTAATTTAGGTTACTCGTTTTAGGTAACCTAACCTTTAGGGTAAACACTTTTTAGTTTACTTTTTTTTAATAGAACTCATTTTAAACGTACAATTGAATATACCATATCGATATAAAAATGCAAAGAGAAAGAAAATATATTCCATTTTTTTATATCAACATCAAAAAATGCATTAATACACAAAATGGGCCCAATATACGAACTGCAGTGGGTAATAATAGCTAATAATTAATTACATTTAAAAAAAAAAAGTCAAATAAAAATAATTTAAACTCTTGAACACTAAAAAAATATTTTATTTGTTTACCTGCATGTCAGTGTGGCCATTAACTGATATCAGAGAACTCTAAACATGTGAATGTGTTACCAAACTATTTAAATTTTTAACTTCCTTAAAGGGGTCATAGGATGCTACATGCACTTTTACAAGTTGTTTGAACTGAAATGTATGTTGGCAGTGTGTGTACACAACCACCCTATAATGATAAAATCCACCCAGTGTTTTTTTTTTACTCAAATCTTTTCCCCTTTCTCAAATCGAGCCGATCTCAGATGCCCCTCCCACGATAGTTTGATTGACAGTAGAGCGTTTCAGCACAGACTGGACTGGCGTCTTACCTTAGACCCGCCCTGAGTGAGCTGTCATCAGTCCGCCATTGTTTCACCGCCGGAGCAGATGTAGACAAGAATGACTCCTAACAAGCGACTGAGGTGTTGTTGGATGTAATAATGAACATAGCAGTCGTCATTTACTCCCGACATCTGAGCCGCTGAAGACGCAGTGGACTACGTTTTGAAGGGAATGCGCCCCTGATCTGCCTAAATGCTTCTATGTTTGCGCGAATCATTCGTGATCCAGCTTCGCCCTACAGAAGACGTGGAGATAAGGTTTTTTAATGAATCTTTGCAAATGGCCTTTCCTAATAATGTGCTAATTAGCAAGTTTCACGATGAATGCAGCTAAAGTAAACAGTTCGGAAGAGAGGGGCGGGGGCAGCAGAGCTCATTAACATTTAAAGGAAAATGCTACAAAATGGCTTGCTCTGAAAAGAGCTCTATTTGACAGGGTAAAAAAAGGTGTTTTTACACTACCATTGAGAAATTTTAACCAAACTATATTACAGACTTTTCATTAAGACCCTAAAGAATCATATCAACTTGTGGAAAATGGGCATCCGATGACCCTTTTAACAGAATCAAGAGTTACTAAAGGTCACTGGATATGATGACAACAAAGTTTTTCACAGCTATTGAAGTTCAGTAACTAGAATAATTATTTGTTTCATACGTGGTTTAATCACTTGAGAGGTGCTTTTTTCACCCAAATTCAGAAGCATGGTTTGCAAGTTTATTTGCATGGCATTTGTGAATATAGTCAAAGCTAAATGGTATGACACACAGTAGGATTTTTAGAAAGGCCATTTTAAAAGAGAGAGAATTAGGGAGAATCAAATTATGAATGATTTTACTGCCATTGTGTGTAATAATCATGTAATCCATAAAAAAGTAACTGTAATCTGATTATGAGCATTTTTAAAATGTAATATTTAATTACAATTTTTTTTTTTTTACAATTGATTACATAATCCAGATTACATGTAATCAATTACTACCCAGCACTGTAGGTAAATAACAAGAAGAATAACAAAGTGCAGTAAATAGCAAAACTATTTGTGCTACAAACCTTTACAATTACAACAAGGATATAAGAAATACCAGTTTGCAATATCAAGCTGCATTTTTTGCACAACTAAAAATAACTGGAAATGGATGAAATGGTTGCACCCGTTCTTACGTTAAAAAAATAAGGTGGATAAGGTGAATCTCTTTAAAACCTTGTTGCTGTTGTTCTGAAACAATGCATTTCCTTTCTTAATTTCACGCAACATCCATATGACTATGCTGTGTATTATACTTAACTGAACAGATGTATCAAGTAGGGAAGAGATGGCATGACAAAAAAATGAGTTTGTACTACTGGAAATGTGAATCTTTCTATGAGAGAAAGTGAGGTGACTATCAAGATGGATTCCTATCTAATCACTCCATCGATCTGAGAGAAATCCTCAATAAAAAAGCGATTGTGCCACAAACATGAAAAAGCGTATTTGAGCGCCGAGCTCGCAAACTCTTTAAATGGATGGGAATTCAAAACACACAAAATGATTTTACTGACAGCGCGCTACCAAAGATGTCAAACAAAATAAATGTCATCTCTCGCAGCGTGATGTAGTGAGGAGTTTGACTTCGAAATGAAACGCTCCACGTCTGGGGTGGGCTACTGAGCGCCCACCTCACGAGTAATTCACCAACACTTGATCTACATCATATTTGCTGGAAAAGGTTCAAATGTCCTATTGACGGGTTATTTTTTCTGGAGCGCCAGGGTGCTGTCAGAGGTCAGAGAGAGGCGCAGTGTATGGGAATCAGGTGCCACTGTCCCGCTGACAGTGATGCATTGCTGTGCTCAGGGGGTCACGTATCTGTAAACATGCATTATAAAATCCCAAAGACAAATGTGAGAGACTGACCTGAGAGAAAGCGGCAGCGGGAACATGTGTGTGTCAAGGGGCAGAGATAGCGCTCTTGTTGCAAATGAAGAGGGTCAAGTAATCAAGCTCAGCTGTTTTAAAAACTTTATTTCTCAAACCTTGTAGACAACATAAAACAGCACTGTATTTTCGCACATAATTCGATGCTTGATAATCATTAGACAATACATCTGCTTTTTCTCAATATTGAAGCAGGTCAAACATAAAGGCACATAAGGCTGAGAACACTGAAGGGCTGTTTTTATGCCGTAATAAATAGCCAGACATTCCTATGGCAGTACCTGAACGGACATGTAAACATGGGAGCTATCTCTCGTGGCACAGCACCTAATGTATGCGACACTTCAATAACAGGCACTGAGAGGATATAAATATTATAAATATACTTTTGAACAGGACATTTTTGCATTATTGTAAATAAGAATATTAAATACATTGTCACAAAACAGTGCTTATATGAAGAATGAAATGAAACGTATGTCAATAGCTGCTTGTCTTGCCAAATAAGAGAATAACAAAGAGTTATGTGCTGAAACTTCTGCAAAGTTTAACTTCTACATACAGGTTCTATTGTAAACAAAGACACAATGTATGAATATTAAACTCCGCAATGTAACTAATTATTGAATATTCACAGCTCTAATTGGTAGTTTTACAAAGAAAAAAAAAAAAAGCCCTCACAACAATCCCTTTGACCACTGAACTATTTCAATAAAATGATCACAAGCTAAAATAGGCTCCCTAATGAAAATGGACTGTGTTTTAACACATTCTGCTCAATGTCTCTCCGTGTCAGAGCGGGTGGACCACGAGCAAGGCGATGCCGCAGGCCGCTAACAGCTCTAACAGCCTATTTCAGCCGAGCACACAGATGCTCTCTCACGCTCACTTGAGCAGGGTCACTTAACCATTCAAGTGGCATATCCACTGACCGGCAATCTCTCGACACAAATAACACTAGCTACGACCAA
The DNA here is from genome assembly GCF_001515625.1 of Sinocyclocheilus rhinocerous. Taxonomy (NCBI): domain Eukaryota; kingdom Metazoa; phylum Chordata; class Actinopteri; order Cypriniformes; family Cyprinidae; genus Sinocyclocheilus; species Sinocyclocheilus rhinocerous. The sequence goes on from NW_015660888.1 coordinate 104,925, forward strand.
TAACTACACATCTCTACCTGCAGAACCATGACACCTTCACTCTCAAGCCCAGAAAATAACAGATTTAAAAAAAGAAAAGAAACTGACATTTTTAAGCTCAGTTATATCAGTGGCAAAGAAAAAGTAAAAAAAAGCCCTCACAACAATCCCTTTGACCACTGAACTATTTCATAGACTTACTAATCTAGGAAATAACACTGCAATTATAATGTGTAGATATTAAAAGGAAACAAATAAACTAAAGGTAAAGAATATGAAAATCAAACCCACACACATACACACGCAAGATGAACAGACAGGTTTATATTGGCAAATTCTCTCTCACTCTATTCCACTTCCATGGCGGACACATCATGCTCGCCGTCTGATTTGTCAGGGAGGCCGGTCTGCTGATCGGCATCTCCTGGCTTCTTCTCTTCTGAGAGGCTCTCTTCTGCTTGCTGCTCTCCAGGTTCTGCTTTCACATGCCCTGGACTGGCTGCTTTACCCTCTAATGAACAAACAAAACAAGTGCTTGTTAGCAAGATTTCTATTTCACTGCGAAAAGATATATAATTGGCATGTAATTGGAATTTGATGCAAAAAATACAACATTGCTAGATCTAAATTTGGTGCATCATTATTTATACCACCATTAATACCATAAAAGTGCTCAAAGTTAAAACAAGGCATTATAGACATAACAGTATGACTTTCTATAAAGCTGCTTTGTATCCGTGTGTACTGTGAAAAGCGCTACACATATAAGTTTGATTTTCTTTCGTTTTAAAATGATCTACGTAAACCTAGCTTAACCTAACAGTCACAACTCAGCTTCATCCACATCCACCCAGACCATTTACTCAAACTAAACTGCAAAAGAGCTCGATCAGAAACTGGTTATGATGACAACCATTAGCAAATGATGAGAGTCAGAGAGATCAGAGAGAAGGTGGTAAACAGTCATGTAAAATTAAATTACACTATTTTTTTGCATTTATTTGCTCAAAACAAGACCACAAAAAAAAATAAAAATAAAAATAAAACCCTTACTGACCTCAAACATTTGAATAATGTAGAATAAGGGACTATAGACAGTCAGCCAATTATTAAATCATAAATAAAGGCCAGAGTTTCCAGAATGTACAAAGTGCAAAATTACAATACTAAAAATACCATTCATAAAATGACAAAACTATTCATTACAAACCAGCAACCAGACTAAAACAGAAAAAAAAATTCAAAAGAAAATTTTACATTTCTAAAAAAAAATTAATTCCAAAAATGAAGATGCATAATTTAAACAGAGCACACACTCGATGTATCATCAGTCATCACTTGATATTGGCTGAGCACATCATAACAGAAGAAAGAGCAAAAAAGTGTGTGTGTGTGAGCAGCAGGTACAGACACAGGGTAAAGCCCTACTAACTAGGCAGCACAGTGGGGGGGAATATAAGACCCTAAAGCCTTTAATCACCTCACAGATCTGCTCTCAGCACATCAGCAAATGTCCTCTCAGAGGGCATGAGCAGCAGGGACTCACACACACGTCTCATCTCACACTCACAATAAACCTGCAGTAAACAAACCCACCCCTTCAAAAATCCTCCATTAATACTGCGCACAAGCCCTCACACTACTCAGAATATCAGGAGCATCTAAACATCGTCTCCTCCTGCTGCTCAGGTGAACTCTGGTGGAGATCTGGTACCTGGGGCAGGTGGAGAGCTAGACAGGTCTGTCTCCATGGCAACAGCAGGGGGGTCTTGGCTCATCTTGGTTTCTGCAGTGAATTCTGGGAGACGCGGGGCCTGGGGACGTGTCTTCCGGGCCGGGTTCAGGAAATAACAGTAGGCACATCTGAATGCTAAAACACAAATGATAAAAAACAAACTCCTCTCATCTGAATGATCCTCAGACATATGAATATGAAAATAAACATGTAGCACATTAATAATGATCTGTGAATGCATCAGAGAGACGGTGCATTCACACTTGTTTACATTCAAAAAAAGTCCTCTTCTGATTTAAAGAGCTCAGTGACATACTGAACAGTTAAACGTTGCTTAAAGTGCTGAATTTCCCTCTCAATCTTACCAATATATTCAAACTCCTCCTTTAAAGCCATGCCATTATGAGACAAACACTGCTGGCATATCAGAGCGTATCTGCAATAAAAAGAGAGAAATTATTTAACCGGAAAAGCTTAAATCATTGTGTTGGTTAAGTCTAAGGACGAAAGAAACCACATGGCATTAAAACCATATTCACACTCTTAAAGGGGTCATATGATGCGATTTCAAGTTTTCCTTTCTCTTTGGAGTGTTACAAGCTGATTGTGCATAGATAAGATCCCTGAAGTTGCAAAGACTAAAGTCTCAAAACCAAAGAGATATTCTTTATCAAAGTTAAGACTCTGCCACGCCCCCCTAAAACGGCTCATTCTAACACGCCCCCACATATCTACCCCAATGATCTTTAAAAAAGCATCATATGACCCCTTTAACAGATGTTACTAGTCTGATAAACCTAGCTTAGCCTTCAAAGCTTCATCCCCATCCACCCAGACCATTTACTCAAACTAAACTGCAGAACAGCTGGTTCAGAAACCAGGGTTATGACGACACCACAAGCACATGATTAGAGTCAGAGAGAGGGTGCGAAACAGTCATGTGAAGTTAAATTACATTACTTAAGATTTGCAAGATTTGTAATGAGATTACAAATCTTGCATGAAAAATTTAGAAAGTTTGGGGTGAGTAAAAATGCAGTAAAAATGAAAATGTGATCGCTTTGGCAAGTACCAGTGCATGTTTTCTCAAGTTAGGAAATGCAGTATATTATTCATGTGTGTAGCACAGAATGGGTAGGGAGAGATACACAACATTTCACATCACTGAGCAATAATATGTCTTTTATAATCCAACCCTGATAAAGAAAAACTGTGAAAAAATGTTTTACATGCAAATGTATCTCATTACAGAAGCTGAAATGCATTCCAAAATTTTCAGGTTTTCTTATCTAATTTTTTTTGTTTTTAAATTTATTTAAAATGTAATACAGCCAAACTGATATTTATTCTCTGAGCTTGGCTGAACTGAAGTTGAACTTCTCTGTATTACATGGTGATCTTTCTTTTTCAGAAATCATATCACACCTTGATTTTGCTCAGTGTAAAGATATAAATCATGATTTCACAATAGACCATTCACCTGTTCTGAGGTCCATCACCCACTAGGTACTCAATGACCCTGTCCATGGCACCTCGCTCTCTGGGGAGGACGGGTCTGGCCAGCGGAGGACCTGGAGGGTGCATTCCTGCGAACACACACACACACACGTGTCAGCACACTCTGCAGAAGTGTGATGGCATCTGTGGCTCAGTGCTGCATGGCCGATGATGAATGATAAGGGGGACAGCTTTTAATAACGACACTGATATGGACCTCCCTCCTCATGCCCGCTGTGATCCACACTCATAATTAATATAATTTAACATCAAGAGCGATCATAGCGAGAAGACTGGTCATTTCTGCCAGACTTGGCATAGTCAGGCATCCCTGCTGCTTACTCATTTACTGGCATATGGAGACGCCGCAGTGGACCAAGGTGCTTTTCACTTCCAATTTCTTCCTAAAGGTGTTTGCTTGAACAGAACCCAGAACTGTTTGCATAGAGCAAAACTTGCACGACTAACACAGCGGGGCCTGTGTCACCTGTCAGTCACTGCTAGCAGATGTTTGTAATCGACCAGGGATTAAAAAAAAAAAAAAGAAAAAAAAAAAGAGTGCTCTCCATTCATAAGATACAGTTAAAACACAGACCGCGACTGCTCCCGTGTTATTTTAGCATTAGATATACACAGATATAGCATTTATTAATATTTTGAATTAGCATTTACTTTTATATTTTTAGCTTTAATTTTACATTTTAATTTTAGTAATTTTATGTGCATTTGTCATTTTAGTTTTTTTATATTTCTATGTAGTTTTAATTTTATTTCAGCTTTGGTCATTTTAATTCTTTAACTTGCAGTTAGTTGGCAAGGCAAAAATTTTGGTTTACCTTTTCATTTCACTTTATATCAGTTAGCAAAAATATTTTTATAAAAACAGACCGAAAGAGCTCTTATTTTAGTATTATTTATATATTAATATAGCATTTATACATTTTTGGAATTAGCATTTTTACATTTTCAAATGTAATTTTAATTTTAGTTTTAGTAATTTTACTACTTAAATTAAATTAGTTGCCAAGGCAACATTTTTAATTTTAATAGTTTTAATGAACCATAACAACACTGGTTTCCTCAAGGTCTTCTTGACTGCTTATTTCTGATGCAATTCAGACTCCACATTACTCTTCAAATGAGGTAAAACTTACAGCACATTTTCTCATAGTTTTGTTTGTTTATATAAAAACCTTGGTTTGGTAAATGGAGCAGGTCATTCAGCTATTAAGAAAATCCAAATGCGGTGAATAGTTCATGTACTGCAAAAATTGAACGTACAAAGTATGATATTCAGGCGTTTAAAAAAAGGGGTAGGGTTCCTTTAACAACAAAGGAAATGAATACAGATCTGTGATGAAACACCACTAACAGCCCATCTATGACAAGCAAAGTCAATCAGATGTTTAGTGAGGGACATGAGACTCACCCATCGCTGGGCCAGGCGTGCCAGCCGGGGTCCCAGGCCTCCTGATCAGACCATGTGGGGTTGAGGTAGACCGACCTTTTTCAGGCGGCCCTCCCGGGGCAGACAGTGGAGTAGGGGGGACTGCAGGGGCAGGGACAGGAGGTGGAAGTCCAGCAGGACGAGGGGACACATGCCGCTGACGCAGCTCTGAGAAGAAAATGACATGATTCTGACAATGAAATATGAAACCTGATAAGCTGAAGTCTACATTTGGGGTCGCTAACATAATTTAGTCACAAATAAAGTGATCTAGAAACAGGAAAAATGAGTCAAATCATTTTGTTTCTACCACCATTCCTAAATTATAACACAGAAACCTACCGTTTAAAACTCAACTCACATGTTGCTGGTTAAAACTACTTTCCCTGCCCATGTGGCTTTTCTTTCATCAGTAAGAAAATGTATTAAACATTATTACAAGTAGTTATTACATTCTGATGAATGAAAATGTGTGTGTGTGTGTGTGTGTGTGTGTGTGTAAGTCTTGAGTCTCGTACCGGCAGGGATTGTAGGTGGGGGGAGTGAATGTACAGCGCTCTCTCCCACCTTCAATACCACGACTGAGGTGCCCTTGAGCAAGGCACCGAACCCTTTGGATGGGTTAAATGCAGAGCACTAATTCCAAGTATGGGTCACCATACTTGGCCACATGTCACTTTCACTTTCATATATTAATAAGAATGACATGTACATGGTTCAGCTGTGAGTTCATGTTAATTTTATAGGGGGAATACCTTGGCCTGGCCTTGGAGTTGCAGGTGGGCCAATGGGTTGAGCCTCTAACTCCTTCAGAGAAAACGAAACAAAAGCATGAATATTTGCACATATGTAATAGATTAATTTGTAGATTTAATATTAAGGTACTTACAAGCTTTTTCTTAGAGTCTGGGTCAAACCGTTCCAGAATAAGCTTGGCATTTTTGTAGGTTTCAGTTTCCATGACCTGTTCAAGCTGTTTGAGAAAACATTACGATCACGTAATCACAATTACATCAAACGGTGATGCCAACTGACTAACATCAAATACTGAAAACATATATTGTTAGGAATTTCAAAAACCTTTTCGATTTATAAAGAATGCATCTGTCCAAGTCAAATGAAGGAGCTAGACCTGCTGCTTATATTTGGGTTTAAAAACAAAGAAACTCAACCCGTTTTCTCACCGTCTTCTGTTTAGTTTTATTTTAAAACTTAATTTCAGGGAAAGAGCAAATAGTGCTAATTATTTAACTTTAATGAATAGAATAATTACAAGCCCTACTGCGATAATGGGGAGTGTGAAAATCCATCAGCTGTAATTATTGAAAGTTATTAGACATGACAGTGGATGACAAGCAATTTCTCAGATTGATTTGAATGCATCTGTCCAAGTCAAATGAAGGAGCTAGACCTGCTGCATATATTTGGGTTTAAAAACAAAAACTCAACCCGTTTTCTCACCGTCTTCTGTTTAGTTTTATTTTAAAACTTAATTTCAGGGAAAGAGCAAATAGTGCTAATTATTTAACTTTAATGAATAGAATAATTACAAGCCCTACTGCGATAATGGGGAGTGTGAAAATCCATCAGCTGTAATTATTGAAAGTTATTAGACATGACAGTGGATGACAAGCAATTTCTCAGATTGATTTCCTCCCATCACTAAACACTATTAATTTAAAGACAAGTCGTTACCCAAGCACTTTACCAAGTAAAGTCTCTTTGCCAATTACCCGCGGTCTTCATTGATTTCAGATTATTTATTAGAAGCAGAAATTATCTCTTTCTCTCACTGACAGCAGAGGGGCACAATATGATGAAAGGAAAACAGGACGTTGTTGTGCTAACATTAGCATAGGGCTAACCAGCTCACAGGGGAAGAGGGAAGCACCCTGACTAGGTGAAAGTTGCTCATATTAAAAGATCCTACCATATAAGACAAATATCAGAAAACAGATGCAAAGTAGGCCAAAATGAACTTCACACCAGGAAGTGACATTCAAAGAAAGACACTGCTACTGATTACTCACTATTTTCTTTTTGTCTGCTGTCAGCTCTTCTAATTTTTCATCTAAGATGCAAAAAATAAAAAGAACAGAAAAATGAATGCGTAGATATGATCAACACTACTGGGTCTACATAGTAGACTGACCTCATAATGAGAACAAATATAAAATCAAGTTCAAATCCAGATTTCGCTGCCGTTTACTGTTCGCAAGGAAATTCTTACTGTTTGTCTCCGTTCGTCTCTTGTATAAAATAATCAGCAGTTTCCTCAGCAGCCAAACTCTGCAGACAGGAAAAAAACTCATTTCTAAAGTCATCACCATGGTATTTTTGATATTCATACACATCAAATATCTAGAAAATGTACACTGAATCAAAACCAAATGCATACATTTGACTATCCTTCTACTGGTCTGAATTCAAAGACTGAAAGTACTTACAACAGAGGAAATATCAAGAATGGTGATGCCACAATTAATTTTCCAATCATCTGCTCTGGGATGTACCACACGTAGATGACTGTACAGGCTATCAAGTACAGCAGGGCTGAGTACAACAGCAGTCTGTAAACCCATAACTTCAGCTGCTTCTGGTTCTTCTCTCTGTATTCCTCAAGGGCCTGGATATCCTGAGGGAGATCAATTAAAACACTCCATAAAACTCCACAAGGGCAGGGATTACATTTATTCATTTGGCAGATGCTTTTATCTAAAGCGACTTTTTTTTTGTTTAAAAAACAAACAAACAAGCGATTAATCATAAGATGGCAATGAACATCAGAAGTGCCTGTTATACAAGTTTTCAGTCATAGTTCAAAACAATAAAAGCTAGGAAAGGAAGATATTAAGAGAAAATAAGGGCGTAAAAAAGTGAAAGAAATAGATTTTTCCATTTCTTTTTTTTTTTTATTAGTAAGTTGCATTCAAATAGCAGGATAAAAACTGCTCCGATATGGAGTATCATTCATATTTAATTACATTTTTATCAAAATTACAACAAGAAAAAGCAAGTTATGTGTTTGTCTTTAAAATTGTACCTAGTATTGAATAGGAAACGTATTGGAAAAGTTGTGTTGTCAAAACTTGAATCAAATCTCCATGACCTAAATACCTAAAGCAGAACTTGAGAGACTGGCTCTGATCAGAACCTGCAAAAATTTAACTTAACTGCGCACCAATCTAATCTTGTCATGATACGAATCAGGTCAAACGTGTTTAAATCTCATGTCTTTGGCTTCTGAACAGTAAACGTACAAACAAGTTATTTGTACAATACTCAGCCAAGCTCGAAGATATGGCAATTGAACAGAGCTCTCTTAATGAGGTGTTACTAGATTGCCCCCATCCTAAAATATCTAATGCCAGTTACACAGTGCCTGTACTGTGGCAGACTTGTGTGTCTGTCTGTAACCTTGTGTTATTCTATGAGCCACAACTGAACCTAAAAATAAAAAAAAACAAGTCACCTTCAAAAAAAAAAAAAAAGTGTAAATATACCTGCACTGTAATTAAGACCAGTTCAAGTATTCCCATGGCCTAACTGCATAAGGACACCATCAATGTCAGGAAAGTATAATAGACTGAATGGGTGATGTCAGGAAATGGTTGAAAGGCTTGTGCAGTTTTATACCTTATCAAGACCCTCCAAGACCTCCACAGTGGTTGGCTTTGCCTGTGGATGGATACAGTACAGTTGGCAACAATAAAGCAAGCTCTCACCAAGAATAAAGCAATCTTTGCACAGCTGAAATTGGTAGGAGGTACAAAAAGTACAAAAATTGTGAAGTTTCTCTATTTAGATTTCGGTGTACCTCAGCATGTTATATCAACTCATTAAATATCAAATCACACTTTTAATAGTGAGACCTTTGAAAGAATAATTCACCCAAAAATTAAAATTTGCTGTAAATTTACTAACCATCATGCCATCCAAGATTAGCATTACATCACTTGCTCACCAATGGATCCTCTGCAGTGAATGGGTGCCGTCAGAACGAGAGTCCAAACAGCTGATAATAACTTCTTGTGAAGATCAAGCACCAAACACAGTCCAGAACAGTTATACAAATATGACAGTGTATTTTGATGCAAGATGTGATTTTGATGGACATTTTCACTGGAGGAAGCGTTATTATGGATTGTGGACTTCTATTTTGGCTACAAGCGACAGTTTAAAGTTAAAACACCTTAACATAATAGATTTGTTTCTTACAAACATGCAGTTTTTCCCTTCACAAGATTACTTGGATTATTTGTGAATTATTGTGATGTTTTTCAGCTGTTTGGACTCTCATTCTGACGGCACCCATTCACTGCAGAGGGCCCATTGGTGAGCAAGTGATGGAATGCTACATTTCTACAAATCTGATGAAGAAACAAACTCATCTACATCTTGGACGGCCTGAGGGTGAGTACAATTTCAGCTAGTTATAATTTTTGGGTGAACGGTTCCTTTAAAGCTTTGTAGCAGTCAAGAAAGACAACACCACACCATATATCTGTGTGGCATTTCGATCAAACCACATTCAAATCAAATTGCAGACCTTAACATTAATATTGGATGCAGCCTAAGTGTACATCTTTGAGTCAGTGACTAAAGCACATTTACCCTCCACCGAGACACCACACCCCCCATCTTGTGAGGGCAGTCTTTCTCTCTAAGCCTGGGCTCTGTTACTCTTGTTACTCCACGCCGAAGCCAGACACCTGCTCACAATAAAGACAACAGTTTCTTTCAGCAATAACAATATTTAAGTAACAAACAAGATCACGATAGATGTTTTTCCACTTGAGATAACATTGATTATAACCTCTGCAGGCTTTCATTTACAGTATTTAAATGCTTAAGTCACACTTGTTAGAAGTGTGTATATCTTCAAACAAACGCCACATGAGTTTTTCCTCAAAACCAAATTCATTTTCTAATCCATTTGATTTTTAGTGGATGTATGAAGTCGCTTCTCAAGTTCACACAGGTGTCCTAGCAGAGGAACCACAGGTGTAGACAACCACATTAACTAGCAGCATGTCTTAATTTTCAACAGTGTATCTACAGCTTAGTCATTTCAAACCACACAAACTTATTTTCAAGAGTGTATCCGTGTCATCTTTCTTCACATCAAATACCTCTTCGTTTTCTGTTGCAGTGACATTAAGAAAGTGTGGCTCATGCAGGCTTAGATGCATCAGATCAGTGATATCAAATATCACCACAGCTCACACCAAATCTGGAGGCTCTGAAAAGTAACAAGACACTCCTCTATTTTAAACCACAGAGTCCTCAAGAGCTCAGACAGAGGGCCCTTCAACCACACAGACTGGTTTGAGAGTGAATGAAACAGGGTGGACTGTGGTGGGAGAACTGCGAGGAGCAGCAATGAAAGTCACTTTATTTATAACTTCATTCAGCCTCACCCGTTCAACTTAAGACTAATGCGTTTTAAGAACAGAAAACAAAATCAAGCTCTTATATCTCAGGAAAATCAGGTTGACTGTGAAGCTTTAAAAATTACCCTTTAAAACAGATATACTTGTAACTCGTTCAGTTTTTACTATCTCTGTTTCTAGTTTCGTTCTGTTAGCTGAAACATTGCGCTTTAAATGTGTTATTAAAGAATAAACTCGACGACTGATGATATTTCCTAAAACTACAATAGCAGGACTCCTTTAATTTGTATATGCAGATTTAAAAAGCATCACCTTAGACTCGTTGCTGTCAGCTGATACAGCGGCCATTATTAGACGAAATGTTGTGCTCTCTTTCATGCAGCGCGCTGTTACGCAGCTTTCTTCTGCATAAACACGCTGAACGCGGTCATAACAAAACATAATTTAGGATGCCTTACCCGTGAATAAGATATCCAGACGAGACTTGCCTTATTATTCCTCTACTTCAACGGTCTATGTCATCAAACTGCTCCCACAAGCCCACGCGGCACGGAGTCGGACCTCCTTCCTTCACCGCTCTGTCACGTGATCAAGCACTTTCTCTCTCTCTCAAAGCGCGGGAAAATAGAACGAACGTCGCGCCGTTCTTCCTTAGCGTTCACGTCACCACGGAAACAAATGGTTTATTGCAAAAATACATATAATACTATAAATAATACTATAATAGATAATACAAATTATGTTTACGGATGTGACGATCTTGCTGTTACTGTATTTGTAAACAAAAGTTGTGTAAAAATGAATTAAAAGCTTTATTCTATACAACTTTTAGCCTATTTAAAATAATGAAATTGAAATAATAGTATAATCAATTTAAAAACATTAATGAGTGAATGAATGTCCAATCAGTAACACTTTTATGCTATTGACTGAAGTGGAAACATACACATTGCTAATATTTCAGCAGAAGTAATGTATAGGCTACTTGAGAAGTCAACATATGCTTTCTGCCATACATTACATCAGTTTATTCGGATTAAGATAATTGGAAAGTACAGTTTACATATCAATTTATTATTCTGATTATTGTTTAAAGGCATGTTACAGTCCTGGCAAAGAGGAAACCCCTGTTTTTGTGTTCACATACAACAAAAACGGTCACTGGATAGCTGTTCAGTAAGTCACTACTTTATTATGACTTATGGCTTATGAAAATTTTTAAGAGCAGGCCTACTTTCTAAAGAAAAGTAGAACTTGAAAGGTCTGCATTGGGTAGTGAAATGTAGCCTACAGTGTAAATGTGTGATGTGCACTTTTGGTTATTTTTTATGTAGCTCAAAAAAAATCCTATATTAGGTTTGTCCGTTCCATTAATTCCAACACCAAAATTCACTCAAAATCACTTGAATTTGAGTATATAATAGTGATGGCTGTCTTTGTTTAGGTGCAGTATAACATGACGAGGAGAACATTTGATGTCCTTGTAGAGAAGCAGAGCATAGGTCATATGCTATTTGTAGTTTTGGGGATGTAACGTAATATAGGCCTGTTTAGGTTAATTGTGGTTAAATATCAATTAATCTTAACGCGTGAGGCACATTTTTATTTATTTACTTTATTTTTATTTATTTATTTATTTTCTACCTAACCCTTAAATTTAGTTTTGTTGGTGTAACCTAATGCTTTTTGGTTATTTCAGTGATGTTAAATAGGTAATATTTTTAACTGAAAAGTCAATGAAGCACATTTTTAGGTTATTATTTTTCTCAGTTGCCCAGAGTTGACAAAAACAGGAACATACAACAGGAATGTATTATTTGCCATGATTAAAGAGAGGTAGAATGTGTATACTTTACTGCTGAATAATAATAATAATAATAATAATAATACATTTTTTATTTACATTTTGTTTTATGCCATTTGAGTGATATATATGTGTATGTGTGTGTGTGTGTGTGTGTGTGTGTGTGTATGGTTTAGAAAACATTCTATATCTGTAATTGTCTGTATTTAGTCATTTTTACAGTATCCCAGTATTTGTAATTAATTCAGCTAAATGAATGTCTTAAATTAATCTGGCATGAAATAAATATCTCAAAAGCTACATTATCCTTTTCAGCACTTTGAAAAGTAGTGATCTGAAATTTTGATTCAAAATAAAAAAAGGTGCATATTAGCGTTATTTGGACATTATATTGCTATATGAGACCACTGCAAGACTGTTAAAAAGCACAGCAAATATTTTGTGAGAAAACTGCCAATGCTTCTTATGGTTGGTGCTCTATATTTGGAGTCTGATAGCTCTGAAATGGAGAGAGGATGGGGCATTCAGCATGAAATCTAGATCTAGCATAAGTGCTAGAACGACCATACTGCCTCAGCAGGAATAATGAAGATCAGCACCACGGACAGCAACTACACTTATAAATGTATAACTCTCACAACACAGTGTGAGTAGATTGAATCCAGTGCACTGTGTACTTCATCATAAAGTAACAAATTTAGCTTGTATATGGTCGTAAAGCAATAATGCATCTTCGCAATAATGCATCTTCCATAAGAACCAGTTGTACAATATGTCTCTATGTCACTGGACCAGAAGTACATATGTTCTCAGTGTTGGTGGTGACCACTCTGGACTAAGATCTAAAAACAAGACCTTGCTTATTATGACACGGAGCAGATATTTTAAGATATTAAGATTTTTTTTTTCCCCCCAGACAAAAGAAAGTCAATTGAAATCAAAAACTGTTTGGTTGCCAAAAGTCTTCAAAATACCTTATTTTGTGTTTTGCAGAAGAAAGAAAGTCATACATGTTTGGGATGACATGAGGGTGCGTAAATGACAGAATTTGAACTATCCCTATAAGATATACTGGCATTGTGGAGCCAAAACTGATATCTTATTGGCTTGTGTATTTGTACATGCATAGGTTGTGGGGTTGTTGTGTTGCCCGCCATTTGTCCCCACATAACATAAAATCTATAAAAGACACATTAAAGGCAGACTGAGAGCATGCATTATCTTTTTATTATGACACTTTTCTTATGTCCATTTGTTTCTAAAATCATTGCTGAATGGTATTTAATACTAAATAATGTCATTGTAAATGAGCTGCAGCATCTTCATTAAGAGATCCTCTTCATTCAATATAATTAAATAGTTTAGCAAATTAAACACACTGATAGCAGATTAAACACACACACACACACACACACACACAGTTTGTCTTGAAAGATGCACACTGCATGCATTCAGAAGTATATTGTATTGTATTGCATTGTATAGGCAATGGGACTCTGTTTTCTATTGCTTATTACTGAGTTCAAACATACAGTTTGCTTTGTAGTTTTACTCAACCCATACACTTTGTAATGCCTTCTTTATTTGCTGTGACTAATTAGAGCTGATCTAGACATCTCAGATTCAATATCAATATTTGTTCTTATACGGGGTCTGTTTGTTTTCAGTTTGAGTATTGATTAAAATTGTGTAATATAAAGAATTTGGTCATTTTACTTTGAAACAAAAATATCCTCTGGAAATCTTCAAAAATTTTCATAAATTGTAATTATTCGTGTGCTATGTGAGTATACATATCATTGACCACTGTCAATGGGACTCATTTAAAGCAAGAGACTGCACTCTCTGTTTCAGTAATATGGAAACTAACGGCGAGACTGACAGACTGCTCACGAATTAGCGCGCAAAGCTGCTGCACTTCTCACAGAGTAACAGCTGTCAGGAACATTACAGTGCAACAAAATCACTACATGTTTAATATAATGACGTGCCAGTGTACAATAATTATAATATTTCTTAGAAATCGATACATTTGAAAAATTGTGATGACATTTTAGGTAGGATAAATGATTCGCAAGTAGCCATTCGAACCTCGTGCCGCGCGCCTCTGCCAGATTTGCACGCTACTGTTTAACCTGACCCCGACAGCAGTTGCATGATCAAGTCGCCCGCAAGAACTTTCCACAACTCGCAGTTAATTTCACTGAATCTGATTAAAAACAATCCTCCGTTATTATTGCGACAGAAATGTGGTTATCTTTATGGCGCCTGGACGTTGAACTCATCACGTTGTTGTAATGATGGTCGTCAGTATAGGTCTGTTTGGCGGTGAAATGGTGCGCAGTGTATCATAGGCTATGCTGTTAAAATGAAACTCATTCACTACTTCTCTGGAAATTATCGTCAGTCGGACAAAGGGTTATAATTTATGGTAAATTAATTCAAGTAATACGGAATGAATGGGTTTCCACTATTATGCGCTGACTGTAAATTGCAAGTGTTTCCTACTTGCACTGCTGTCAGATTTTAACGGGAAACGGAAGGCAATTGGCGTGAGCTTTTTCTGCACATCAGATGCATTCAGATATGTCCCAGAATGTGCCAGGTGACATTAACCATATGAGGTATAGGTGCAGCTACTTGCCATAAATGCACGTTGTTCTTGTTCGACAGAACGAGTACTGGTGTTGACATGTTTCACACTCAAAGTGAGCATTCTGAAAATATACATTGGCAAAATGTGATATAATTAACGTGTTATTTTAGTATCATGTTTTGACCCCCATTTTCTCCTGCAAACCAGACCTTCTCATTGGCAGCTTATAGCAAACAGACAGCTCAGCCATTAAAGCAAGTGAAGGCAATTTTCAAGGATAATTGCGAACATGTTTTAATACATATGCATGAAAAACATTTTCTTTTTTGAGGGAGAGTCGCTCCGACTTAACGTGCTTATGCAATTGATTGAGGGGATGACCTGCTATTCCAAATGTTATTTGAGAACTATCAAAATGTGCAGACTTGCAAATTGCCCATGCTTGTATCTGAATTACTACCCCATTCATCATCATTATGGGTTGATAAGTTAATTTAACCATTTCATTCTGCCTTAATGAGCTATAGTTAAATTAATGTCACATAATATATGAAAGCAACATTTGAACAGAAGCGTTCATTTGAGACAAACAAGGGTAGTTTCATTTGATGCATAAATCTCCTCATCACAGCCGGTGCTTCTGTTACCACTAACCTTTTCCCTTCTGTTCCCTCGGTATTCTTTAATGCTGTCAACAAAAAACAAAGCAAATAATAAAGCTTTGTTGCCTAGCTGTTTAAAAGACGGCCATTGACTCAGTGTAATGAACTCAATGCACGCCATTGTTTGGTGTATTTTCCGGTTTCAATCACGTTCACCATTTTTTTTTTTACGCAGTCCATTTACCCAAAACCAAATTATGGCAGCATATATGGCGATCTATAACGCAGTATCATCCAAATCTAATTTATAGGGCGGTGTAGTCGTTAGCACGTCGAACTGTGAGGGTTTTAGTTCCATCTCTGCAACAACTGCATGGGTTCGGGATCACCCTGCTTAGACTTCCCCGAGAATAATGAAATCTGTAGACATTTACCAAAGTCTTCTGTTTATCTGATTAAAAACTAAAACCTGTCTTTATAGCATAATTCTTGCGTGGACCTATTAATATAGCTATGGTATCATTTCACTGAAATTTTAGTGCAGGTGTTCCGTTGAGTGCACCGTTTTCTTCTCGCCAGACGTGTTTGTGAAGTTCCACCTTAAAACAACAGTCTTTTGCCCCCACGTGCTCCCTGTAGTTCGGATTTTGTCCTCCCCGCAGCAGCTGTCACCTCGCATTACTCGCAGTCAGCTAAATGAAACATTATTCTAAACATATGCATCGTAATCAGTTCGGTCACACTTACAAGAACACGCGTTAATAAGGCAATCAATCACAGTGGAACAAGCGAGTTGTTCTGCAACAGCTCATAAACAGTGTGTAATGAAGAATTGGAGGTTAGCATGCCACGCGCTGATCAGATAATCAATGTCAAAGATGCGGTGAATGTCAGTAGATGTAGTTTTTATGTCGTTTCTATAAAATCTTCAATTTACAACAAGCAGTTCAATTACCCAGAAAATACAGTCAATTAAATGGGCGTGATTGGACAGTAGCGGGGGGATCATCGATCTTTGCATTTCTATCTTGGTGGTGGACATTTAATTTGGTTTTTCTATTAGCACCGAAATAAAGAAAAAATAAAATATATTAAACAAGCCGCAGATTTATTTTCTTGTCAAAAGCAATTCGGCTAAGGTGACAGACAGTTTGCTGCATTTTATGATGAATTCTTTTTTCAGTCTTTGCACATTGGATACAAAACTGATGGCGTTATTGTGGCCAGTGTTTTTCTGCCCTCTGTCTTCTCCAGTTTGCCTCTCCATCTATCTCAATGCCTTTGTTGTATGGGTTGTAACCCTCGCCTTGGTAAAGAGCATAACGAAACAAGGCGATACATCACACTCTTGCTGCGCCTCTAATCGCATTTCTTTAATGGGGACGTTCAAAAAGAAAGCAACTTATCTCAAAGTCCCCCGGGAATATTCCGGTATATATTTAACCAGGCTGCAATTAACGACAGTATCAGCTTGTATCATTTAGAGGTAATGTAAAAATAATGGTAAATTATAGGGCCGGAATGACCCGTGATCGCAGACTCCATATTCCCTATAGTTTTAGTGTCGTTTTAATTAATGCCAGACTCACTTTCTCACCAAGGAGAAAAAAATGTGTTAACAGAGCAGGAACGCTTCACACACTATTGCCTTTTTTTCATTGAAATATTGATCTTTAAAAAGAAGATGAAAAGACCTCCGTTGATTTAAAATCACATTTTTAAAATGTAGGCTACTTACAATACATTTAATTTAGCCTACGTGTGTTTATTATTGTTTAGAATTAGACTGAACAAAAAAAAAAAACTAATTCAGAAATTTAAGTAATAAAAAGATGGTAAAACAGTGGACAAAAACGTTATAGGCCACATATTATATTTGATTTGAACTTGCTTTCAGTTAATAATTAGCTATTTGCAACGTGCACAATGATAACGATATTAAAAATTGCTTTTTAAATATTTATTTTCCAAGAACAACACCATCAATAAATAACATAATATACATTTTTATATTGCACATTTTTCTCAAGTGAAAATATGAAAATTCATACAGTCGGCAATATGTAAAATACAGAGACGTAATGTACAGAGTTGTGTTTCACGGCAACCCTTGGGAGAGGAGCAAAACACTGGGATTTTAGTATTGTCATTTATTGAACAGACGGCAACCAGCCCCGCGCAACAACTCAGAAACATCTTCTTTCATTTGAAACGGTAAACAGCAAATGCAATATGCTTTATATACAATGAGTGATCATTTTGGCTTGCTACATGATTTGAGGCCTGATATTCCTTCGCTTTTAAATTGTTCTGGTCTGGTGAACTAATGTCAGATTAATTGAGTACCTAAAACAATTGTGTAATCCTAACATTAAATAAACATCCAGCCAGTCACATAAATAAATAAGAATAATAAAAATAAATAATAATAACAAAAAATGTAAGAAGGGGTAGGCTATTTGTGCCGTTCAATAATTTCAAATGAAAGTAAAAAAAAAATGGTTTAATACATTTTAAACGTGACTATGCGTGTTATGACAAAATATCTCACTATTTGATCTGTACAAGTGCTATTTTGCTTTTTTAAAAATGTGGTTTTATGCAAGGCAGAATTCCGCCCAGTGACAAAAAATATGTATGCAGACAGAAATGCATGAGCAATTTGTCTGAAGTTTGGGGTCAGATCAGGGAGAGTCCCTCGAGCAGCACTTTCAGAATAGCATCATCTTACGCTTTGGTCCCTTAACCAATGCTTAAGTGGCACAACCAGTGTATATTCTCTTTACTGCACGATGTGGTCCAATCTAATCGAAAATAATATTTGCATACATTTTTTAATAAATGATAATAAGACTAAATTAAATAATTACTATAATAATAATAATAATAATAAACTACTCGTATTTAAAAATCAATTACCGTTTTGCTCATTCTATATCGTTTTAATACTGTGTTGTAACATGTTTAAAAGGCCTTCGATGTCCATAACAGTGTATTTTAAATATATTTTTATATATAATTCTGGGCGTTATAGGCCTTACTGGAATGGAAATGATGTCCCTTAAATTAGAAATAATAATAATAATAATAATAATTACATGTGCTTCAAATGAAAGAGTGTATGCAGTACTATCTATTGAGCGCGCTTTCTTCTCTATGGTCCGGTGAGGACACCGCAGTTTTACTGAGAACTGCTGCCGAGTATGGCAAAAATCCGCTCTCGGACCTCTGCCCTGTCGCTGTGCAGGTGAAATCAGAGCTGGTGCTCCTGGAGCCCAGTGCGCTGGCGGCCTGACTGCTGTGGCAGCTGAGACATGAGCACGGCCCGGTAACTGAAGGCGCACTGACTGCTGCAGCGGCCGCCGCCGCCGCCGCTGCTGCAGCCGCGGAGCTGTTCAAACCTGCCGGTGACTGGTATAGTCCTGGATGCCGGAAACTACACAACAGCTCTGGGCGCGAATATGGATGAGAAAGCGCACGGAAAGTATCAAGGGGACGTATAGAGGTAGCAAATGGTGAAGAAGCGGCTCCAGAGGCGGCTGCCGCAGCAGCTGCTGCCGTGACACCGACATGGGGGTAATAGTGAAGTGGCATGTGGGAATGAAAAGGGTAAGGCAGACTTCCGGTGGCGGCCGCGTGCGTCATCATATAGGTGTAGAAGCTGGGATCGGCGGGATGTGGCCAGGACATGGCAAGCCGCTGCCGCTTGTCCTTCATTCGTCGATTCTGAAACCACACCTACACGCATCCACAGAAATATACACAGGTAACAATTAAGGATCAGGTGAACAGTGGCGAGAAGCGAGAACAAAACAATTAAACACTACAGTTTAACTGGCCAAACAACCTCAAGACCTGTGCATTTATTTTTGCTGAGCGATTAGGTAAAACTTTATGATCAGAGGAGTATTTGTGTCATTTTCGAATCGACCGATAATTTTCTAAATGGACCCCCTTGGAAAGGTTTCTATGGTTAATATGTTACGTGAGCACAGATGGAAATAGGCAGGTTTTTGCATCAGACAAAATAAAATAATAGATTGTTTTTTTTTTGTTTTTTTACACATTACGTATGTTTAATACAACCCACATTCGTGTGTACAGACTACATGTTATCTGTAAACAGTATTTAAGAGAATGCATTATTTTTGGGGGCATATAAAATTGCGTGTTTGTGTAATCTATACTGTGCTGGTGGCTGTAAAAGGGTAATATTAGCTAAACATTTTATGAACATTATAAATTATAAGAAACATATTCTGCCTTCTCTGGAAAAAAAGGTAAACCAAATCAGACCAATACCTTTATTGTTGTTTCGGGTAAGTTTAATGAAGCGGCCAGTTCACACCTCCTGGGTCTTGAGACGTAGTTTTCCCTGTAAAATTCTTTCTCCAATCTTCCAATTTGTTCTCGGGTAAACGCAGTCCGGTATCTCCTCACCTGGTCCGCGCTCGAACTGTTGGAGTTACTGAAGGAACCGTTCATATTCGACAATGAACTTGTATTGGAGGTTCCTGAATTACTGTCCGAAAAACCTAAATCGGATAATGAAAGAAATAAAAGACAAATGTATAAATATTTTAAACATGGGTATTTGTCGTTTATCACGTTAATTTGTACAATAAAATAAAATATACAAGCACATAAAATAATATCTGTGATTGCATTTATAAATGCATAAATACAATTCAAGTGAAACTTGTTAGGTTTATATTTAACTTTATTTGTCAGAAAATCTAGATGCAGTGCGAAATGATTTTAAACCAAAAATGAAAGCCACAGAGTATCAACAATTAAAGACAAAGGTATCCACCGATTCCATAATTTTAACACTGAAAAATGTATGCAGCACACATAATGCAACCTCAGATCATTTAATTCGTTAAAGGCAACGGTAAAAGACGTGCCAGCACTCTGAGAGACTTGAGAAAAAATGCTACCTTAAAATATATAACATAACATAAAAAATGTAAATGACAAAAATAATAGTAAATCAAGTGCCATTTAGGGCTAAATTTAAAACTTTGTGATGCCCACTCAAATTAGCGTTTGACGACTCGATCAGAGTTTCCATGTAATTTGTTTACCTCTGCTATTGTTTTCCTTCTGTTGGCTGATGCTGCCCGGTGAGCGATGAGACGGGCAACCCACTTCCACATCGCTGTTCATATCGGAGTCAGGAGAAACTTCAGGATACAGGTTTATTTTCTTCCTGCTTTCGGAGGACGATACCTCTGTGGAGGAGGTATTGTCGCTGTGGTGGTTTCCGAATAAGCTGTCGATTTCGAACTTGCCTTTGGTGGGAATATCCCCGAGACTGCCATGCAGCGAGGCGGAAGTTATTCTCGGGCTGAGGCGACCTGCGTGCTGAGAATTTTCCAGGGCCTCAAGCACCGCGTTACCGGCCGAGTCAGAGAGGTTGGAGAGCCTCTTTCCTGCCACTGGACTGTGTAGTCCCCTTTCCATCAGAATCATTTCTTTTCTTATCCTCTCCATCACGAAGTCGTGCAGAAAAAATCCAAAGTCCCAGGGCTGGTGCTCCGATGACTGGTGGCGGATCTAATCCGCATTCAGCTCAGCTACCGCCTCTAAATAATATAACACCTTTATGAGCTGGAAGCAAAAAAACAGAGGAATGCCAGTGCGGGCAACGAATGACTGCTCAAAATGACCCGCGCATCCTCTCTGGTCCAGAAAGTCATTCATCAAAAAGTGGTTTGCGCCTTCGTCGTTAAAGGTGCGCGTGACGCGGTTCGAATGATCATTTATTGTAACAGGTTTATAAGCAAATAAATAGGAGAGAGACTGTCATCGGTT
Source organism: Sinocyclocheilus rhinocerous (assembly GCF_001515625.1). Taxonomy (NCBI): domain Eukaryota; kingdom Metazoa; phylum Chordata; class Actinopteri; order Cypriniformes; family Cyprinidae; genus Sinocyclocheilus; species Sinocyclocheilus rhinocerous. The sequence goes on from NW_015660888.1 coordinate 125,795, forward strand.
GATAGAGTCGGCCCTTGATCGGCCAGACGCGTATATCCAGGTGGAGAGAGAGAGGAGAAGTGAGGAGAGCAGCTTCTGATCCGAGTCTGTTTTAGATGGCTCCTGGGGTTGGCCTCTGGGGTGAAATTGACAGTCTGATTAATAAAATGAGCGCGGCAACATTTCCCTCGTCATTTAGGAATATCATTATGCTTTGATTCTCTATTGTTCCTTCCTTCTGTTCTGGCTCTCCCACTCCCTCTCTCTGAGCTGATTCTTTTTTCTTTCTCCGTCGATTATTTCACACAGACGTTTTCGAATGAGAGGCATTAGTTAAAGATTTTTGCATCCAATTAGAAGACCCAGTTGCGAATATGGTTGTTCGTAACAAAATAACGACATGGATATTAAATTTAGTGACTTTTTTTTTAAACGCCGCGGTTTTCTTAAATTTGCTGGAGATATAAAGCCTATGACTTCAGACGTTTGCAAAAGCTCATCTATATTATTAGATATTTTTGAATTATTCTTTGGTAGAATTGTTTACTATTTTCTTGCAGGCGTCTTCTAACACCTTTCTTGATTTATGTATCTTAACCTACAGCTGAAATCACGAAATGCGTTATTTTCGTCAACTGATGGCATCCTCATTTCATCACATAGCCAATAGTTAAACTTACTAATGACGGTCAATGACAAATTTCGTTTATTAAATTTATATTTAAAAATCATGGTATAAAAGACTGAACCAAAAGTATGTAATAAGGCGAGAAAATAACCTTTTAATTCGTTTCTCTGGCTATTCACATTTGGATATGAACTGATGTCATCTTTACTGTTTATTGCTACGTAATTATAGCATGCAGATTTGATTACTGTATAGGGATTGCAGTTAAGATCAGTGCCAAACTAGATCGTTGATCACACATAGCCTACGCCAAAGAAATCTAATATGCAAAAGGACGAGAATAAATATTTCACTCAATACCGTCTCTCACAATATGTCGACTATAGACATTTTAGTGCATTTCTCAAACGCTGTAAAATAGGTAATCAAAAATATGTTTTAATATTTGATGCTGAGCCTATAATCTGCGTTCTCAAATCAGGTGTTAACGTGGGGGCTCTTTAAGGCTAGGTTAAGTTACCCACTTCAAGGAGAGAGAGAGAGAGAGACCGAGACGCGCACTAAACTGTTTTGCGTTCTTTGGCGCCCTCGCCAGTTTTTCCGCAGATAACACAACTTGAATTCTGTGACTGTTCAACTCAACCGACACCTTCCCATAGTTCAAATAGTTTATTAACCGCTGTTCTTTCACATCAACCCATGTGTTCATTTATTGTATTGATCATTTATTAATTGTGATATCGGTGCAATCCAATGACAGACAAATTAAATCAGCAAAAAGGACACAAAATAAACTATATTGTACTACTGTAAAACATTAAGTCTACAAAAATTGAAAAGTGTTTGGTAGAAACTAAATCGCCAGTGCATATAAGCCTTAGTTTTCGTATTTTCTTCTACAAGTTTCCCCAAAGCGCCAATGTGTACTTTGCAAATAAACAGCAGCATTGGACTACAATAACTGGAAGGCATCTCTCCGTTTGCTCTAGCAGTTAAGGAAACATAAACGATATTTATGTATTTTGTTTATTGCTATTTTAAAGCTACTGTAAACTATTTTAGAAAACAAAGAAGTTTTTGTTTTTGTTAAAACTATACTTGTAGGCTTCGCAAGTTGCGGCCTGAATTTACATGACAGACAAGAATTTCAAATTTTATATATTGGCCTGCTAAGCATAATGAATTGCAACTAAATAAAGGCCAGAATATTTGATCGCCTCTTTATGATTAACGGGACTGACTAATCCCGTCATGTCTGTGAGGACTCTTCAATAGATTGTTCACCTAAAAATGACTAATTGTGTCAACACATCTTTCATACATATGCATTTCGTTCGTCTGTGGAATACGAAATAAGATATATATTGTAATAGGCCTATATAATAAAAGTCAGTGTGATTCAAAACAACACTGGACCTCACTGACTCTTCAAAATATATTTTGTGTTGCATAATACAGCTTTGGAATGACATGGGATACATTGGAATACATGACATTTACGTGCATGCTTTCAATTCTGTTGCAACAGTTTTCAAGCCAAGTCCATTTGATTTATTTATCCACTTTTCACAATATACATCGTTTCAAAGTAACCTTTCAGGTAAAAACAACAACAACATTTAGACTAGAGTAGCCTACTAATGTCTCAAAAAGTCCCCAGCAGTTTAATTACAATTATTTCTCCTCTGTCTTGAGAAAATAGCTTTGATGCTATGTAGTCACATATGCAAGTCATATTAGGTAAAATCAGATTATGTAATTCATTCATAGTATATGTGTAAAACTTAAAAGTTACTTATCGAAATTGTAAAATGATGAGTACGTTCCAACACAAGGCCTCTGCTCTCGGGGTCCATATAGAAATGATCATGAATCTGTTTACCATTTTACAGTAGGCTGTACGCTTATGAAATTACAAATCTGTCCTCCACACCTGACTCTGTAAATAGTGGACTTTGCTTTGTAGAATACATGTCATACTGTCATTTTGGAATAGAAAATGCCTCCCCTGAAGCTGCTGCTGCAACAAAGTTGGAAGCACAGAATCCTCTAGGCTACTGAAGACAAATCTTAATGCGACTATGGTCAAATCTTTATGCTACATGCCAGTTGCAAGTTTATTTGTTACCAACATTGTTCAACAATTCAGTGTTTCCCAAAAACCATATAGTCGGAAACAGCAAACAGCATCGCAATCTTGTGTGGCGGGAACTACAACTCTCGACCTTAGTGTTCTATTAGCATGACATTGACTTAAACCAGTGGTTCTCAAACCTGTCCTGGAGTACCCCCTGCCCTGCACATTTTGTATGTCTCCCTCATCTATCACACCTGATTCAACTCATCAGCTCATTAGTGGAGACTGCAAGACCTGAAGTGGGTGTGTCAGATATAGGGAGACATACAAAACGTGCAGTGCTGGGGCTACTTCATGGAGAGGTTTGAGAACCCCTGACTTAAACAGGCCACGCTCTTGGGCAAAATCAGGGCTGCATTTCACAAAAGAATTTTAAGCCTAAGTAGATCGTAGAAACTTGAAAATCGTCGTAGATGAGTGCTCATGGAATGATCCTAGAGTGCGCTTGTAAGGACACAGACAGACACGTGCAGCCACCTGCGGGACAACTGCAAAATTACACCTACATTTAATACAGTTATCATTGTAATACAGGTGCATCTCAATAAATTAGAATGTCGTGGAAAAGTTCATTTATTTCAGTAATTCAACTCAAATTGTGAAACTCGTGTATTAAATAAATTCAATGCACACAGACTGAAGTAGTTTAAGTCTTTGGTTCTTTTAATTGTGATGATTTTGGCTCACATTTAACAAAAACCCACCAATACACTATCTCAACAAATTAGAATATGGTGACATGCCAATCAGCTAATCAACATTTATAAATACTATATTTACTTTTATTTTATTAATGTTTTATCAGTGCATAAATAAATACTTATTCATTTATTGTTCTATAGTTTTAAGTACACTGATTAATAATATTCACGTGTATAGATTTGTGTTGACATAGTCTGGCATTAACAATTTTATAGAATATAATTCAGAGGGAATTTACAGGCTGATAGAAATAGGGGGAAACATATCAATGACTAGCTGCTACACAAGAAACTGCACATGTATTAAACATATCTTGGCTTGCCAAAACGTCTTCCCGTGACGTCTTCCTCCTGATCAACAGCACTTCCTCTGAGACCCATGCTCAAGCCATGGATGCCAGAGACCCATGGATAATGCCATTTCTTTTGAGGCGTAAAGAGCAGATCACCGCTTAAACGTCAGCATTCACTTCTTTAATGCGAGCTCCGTAGCTATAATTATGAATCTTTTTAGGCCTACTTATTATGCTTTTCATTGTCAGATCACAAACTCCACGTCTTCAATGATTCTAGAAGCTTGTGCCTCCATCCACAGATGAATCACAGAAAATGAAACATTGGAAACTGCAATTAGGCCTAGATGAACAAAGCACAAAATAATAACAAAAATATATTTATATAGCTAGTGAATTAGATTGATTATTATTAGATATCAAATAAAAGACTCTCCCTATAAACAAATAAAACAAATATTTATACCGTTATGCAAAAGCTATAGGCGGAGTGATTGACATTTCAGCACTTCAGAATGCAACTCTTAAGTAGTACTTGAAGCTGGCTTGCAAAAATGCCCATAAAAACAAAAACAACAACAACAATAATAAAATAAATAAACAAAATTACGAAAAATCCTAAGCTCCTTTCCCAAAAGCATCGTTAGCAGACTATGGTCGCAAGTTCTGTCGTTGGAAATAAATAAAGAAACTATTCAGATATGTCTAAATTCAGAGGCTGCATCCTTTGAAGGCATGCTTTTGAAGACCGAGTGCGTCACAGTGGCGCGAATTCTGTCCCAAAAGTGCAGCCTCAAAATGCGTCCATCTTTTCCTGAGCTGCGCTCGTTTGAGATGAGCAAAATTTGCGCAGAACCGATCACCATGAAATGCATGCTGGTACGACTTGCTCTGATGTCATGCTGATGTATGCCAAAAATCCCTAGGGACAGTAGCCTTAGGCTTGTTTGAGATTAGCAAAATCTGCGCAGAACCGATCACCGCGAGATGCATGCCGGTTAAAAAAGTGTCCGAGTTACGTCCGACTTGCTCTGATGTCACGCTGACGTGTGCAAAAAAACTCTCGCGATGGTGAGGCGGCTGTGTCGGATTGTGCAGTTGGGCGCAGTTGCTCTCCACCGACTGCGCTGACCAAAAGCCCGATGGGAAACGACTTGCTGACAACACAGCTCATTGGTTTAAACAACCGTGATGTAGCCTTCTCTTTTAAAATGTTTTATTTTTTATATCTGATATCATGTGATCATGTGTTTAAATTATGCATGAATATTCCCAAACACTGACAGTAAGATCTCTGTGTTGGATATGTGATTATTGTTATATTTCTAAATATATAATATATGTGTCTTTATCAAACTAAGAAGAAACTGAAAAAGCGTAGTGCCAGACACAAGTCCAATTTAAAAAAAGATACATAGGGCCTACACTTGGCGGTGCGTAGATCCAAAAAACGTTATCAAACTAAAAATGGATAGAAAACGCATAGTTGGGAGAAATTAAATAACTGGAACTTTGGGTGTGTTGTACATCATATTTATTTTCATATAAAATCAACAGAATTTAAAGTAATTGTTCACCCAAAAATGAAAATGATCCCATAATTTACACCTGAGTTCTAATCAGCCACACCTGTAACGTTCATTATCTGCACCCCATATAAGCTTGCACCTTCACAAAGCTGATTGTCTGGAGTAGTAAAATATATGCAGAAGAAATGCAAGGAAATAACATCAAGATGAGCTCAACAGTTGTTATTCAGGAATATGAACCATGGGTTTATGTATCACCTCAAGTAGATTTGCATATGTTGGAGGTTAAAAAAACAGAAAGAGGAGTTGACTTGTCATCTGCATTTTTAATATATATCAGAGTCCAAAATCCTTGGCATATACAAGTATACACAGATGGCTCAAAGGATCCAGAACATCAGACAATTGGGGCTGCTTTTTTACCTCAAGACAGTGGAAATCAGTGGGATAAAGCGAACTTCAAATCATTTGGCAGTTTATACTGTAGAAATGATAGGAATACTCTTGGCTTTGCAGTGGGTTGAGGAACACAAACCTGAGAATGTTTTAATTTGTTCTGACTCAGTTTAGGTATTAAAGAGTTTGAGATCTTTTAAATCTAATCACCAGGATATTCTCTTTAGTATCCTACAAATACATTCAAGAATTGTTCAAAATGATACATCAATCAGTTTTATATGGGTCCCAGCACACATAGGAATAAGGGGAAATGAAGAAGTGGATAAATTAGCAAAGCAAGCTTTACAGAGAGAAACGATAGAGATACAAGTTCCATTAAGTAAATCAGAGATTAAGGTTTTAATCTGGAGTAAAGTGATTGAAGAATGGCAAATTAAGTGGAATAATGGGGAAAAGGGTAGATTTCTGTGCAGTTTAATAAACAAAGTAAATCAAAATATAAAGTGTATAGGTAAGTCAAGGAAAGAAGAGGTTATCTATAACAGAATATTGTTAGGGCACTCAAATTTAAATAGCACACTTAAAATAATAGGGAAACATCAAAATGTGTTATGTGAACAATGTTATGTTGATGAAACAATAGCTCATGTATTTCTTGAATGTAGAAACTACGAACAAGAAAGAGGAGAAATTATAGAAGAAATAAGGACAAATGGAATTCAAGAATTACATTTTAAGGTTTTAATAAAATGGTCAAGTTAAATAAATAGTAAAGTATTTTTTAATTTTATTAGAGAGACGGGAATGATAAATAGAATATAAAACTCTGTTCCACACTCCGGAGCAGAAGGTGGCGGTAATGCACCTATTTAATAAGCTACCACTAAATATTGTAGAAACTTAATTTGCTGTAAAGTTGCTTTGCAACGATTTGTATCGTGAAAAGCGCTATACGAATAAACTTGACTTGAATTTAATTGAATTCGAGGTAAGTCTCCTTATTTTGTGCTGTTTGGCAGTTTTTTTTTTTGGGTGGGTGAGGAAACTGTGGTAGATGGAGTTGGATTTGATTGCATTCACTCTCCATTTTACCACATACGTTTTTGAATGTTGTAGAAAAGTTTATTTATTGTTGATATCTGACTTTTTAAATATTAATGTCCCTAGGGAGGCAAAAAGAAAACTATTAAGAAAGTGTTGTGTGATAGGCTTGTGGAAACTGGGATTTTACCAGAATTCTCTGTCATGGAGGAGGAGGTTTAGCCTGACATGGCATTGGGAGCTGTGTCAGTCGAGGGCCTTCCTACTGTAGCTGTGATGGAGTCTTCTCAATCCATCTTATACCAATTTAATCTAGTAATTAAAATGAAAGAGCTAGATCTCTGGATCAAGCAAGAAGAGCATGAAACGTTACTCATTAAGATGCTTAACTCTTGAGCATCTTCATGAGTTAATTTTGCTTGAAGAGTTCAAGAATTGTGTTCCCGAAAGTGTTGTGATGCATTTAAATGACCAAAAAGTGACATTTATGGATGTGGCCATGTTAGCTGACGAATTTGCGCTAATTCATAGGAATGTGTTCACTGGTGTGAGGCGTAATGTATTGCCTTTAACTGATGAGAGCTCAGCTCGAGAAAATACATGTGTCTTTTCTCGTGCTAAGACCGGAACCCCATCTAACTCACCGAAACCCCATCTAAATCAAGAAAAGTAATGATAAGCGAGTTTGCTTCTTCTGTCTCGACCCAAACCACCTCATTTCTGATTGTAAGGTTTGGAAACAAAAAGTTGCTGCATCATGACCCAAAAGTGTAGCTTTGGTTAACATGTTACATGACGTTGATAATGCCACTACTGCTACTCGTGGGTATCAGCCATTTTCACTGGATGGCAAAGTGTCTCTTTCATCTGACTCTGAAGGAAATCAGTAAAGATTCTGAGAGACTCTGGATCAGTCCAGTCACTTATTCGGGAAGAACTGTTGCCTTCGCTGTCTAATTACACGGGTGTCGATGTTTTGATACGAGGTATCGGTATGCAATACCTCAGCCTCCTCCTACACGACCTGTATTTAAAGTGAGTTTTGGTTACAGGTCCTGTAAGATTTGGGGTTTGTTTGCATTTATCTGTCGAAGGGGTAGATGTTATCCTGGGAAACAATCTCGCTGGTGGAGATGTTCTCCCACAACCAGTGGTAATTAGTGAACTGAACGCAAGTAATTGTTCGAGACTTGCACAATGCTTCCCTACTGTCTTTCCTGAGTGCGCAGTTTCCAGACGAGAAAATTCAGAGATGTAGTTGAACTCTCTGAAACCTTTCTGGACAATTCAAGTGATTGAGACTTAATGTCAGAAAAGGCTGATGTAAAGGAAAATGGTAAGGTAAAGACAGCACCGAAACAAAATTCTGTTTTAGGAGTAGGCAGAGAACAATTAGCGGCTGCTCAGAAAACAGACCCCTCGTTAGCCAGGTGCATTGAGTCTACTGTGGGTCTCAAGAGACAATCTAATGATAAAGTAGTGTATTTCTGGGATAATCAAGTTTTAATGCGGAGGTGGAGGCCAAAAGCCCATACTGTCCTTAACGAGGTTAGATTGTTCTGCCTCAATCGTATAGAGAGCAGGTATTGAAAATTACTCATGAACATGCGCTCTCCGGCCATTTGGGAGTCACAAAGACATTCCGATGTATGTCTTGTTACTTTTTCTGGCCTGGGTTGAAATCAGATGTATCTAAATTCTGCCGCTTGTGTGCTGCTTGCCAGTTAGTTGGTAAACCAAACCAGAAGTTCCTGTTGTTCCTTTACAGCCCATACCTGTTATGCGAGAACCATTTGAGTGTTTGTTGATCGACTGCGTAGGTTCGCTACCCAAGTCAAAATCAGGACACGAGTACATCTTAACCATTATGTGTACAGCCACATGCTTCCCTGAAGCTATCTTCTTGCGCTCTATTAAGGCTCTGGTAATTATCCGAGAGCTGATTAAGTTCTGTACCACCTATGGCTTGCCTAGAGTCTTGCAAACTGATCAGGGCACAAACTTCAAATCGAGACTGTTCACTCAGACATTAGCTCACCTTGGAATTAAGCATGTACTCTCAAGTGCATATCACCCATAATCGCAGGGCGCTGTGGAAAGATTCCACCAAATGCTTAAAACGATGTTGTATACCTACTGTCTCTCTAGTGCAGCGGTGGCGAACTCCGGTCCTGGAGAACTGCAGCCCTGCAGAGTACAGCTCCAACCCTAATTAAAACTCACCTGCCTGTAGCTTTCTAGTAACCCTTCAGGCCTTGATTAGCTTGTTCAGGTGTGTTTGATTAGGGTTGAAGCAAAACTCTGCAGGGCTGAGGCTCTCCAGGACCGACGTTCGCCACCCCTGCTCTAGTGGGAAAGACTGGGCTGAAGCTTTGCCATTTTTAATGTTTGCCAGAGCAAACGGAGCAGGAGTCCCTTGGTTTTAGTCCTGCGGATCTCGTATTTGGACACACTGTTAATCCAACTAAGCGTAATTTAAAGAAAACTGAAGTTGAGTATATGCTACAGCAGGGATAGGCAATGTCGGTGATGGAGTGCCGATGTCCTGCAGAGTTTAGTTCCAACCCTGAAAAAAAAAAACGCACCTGCCTGTAGCCCTAGTAATTCTGAAGACCTTGATTAGCTTGTTTAGGTGTGCTTGATTAGAGTTGGAACTAAACTCTGCAGGTCATTGGCACTCCAGGACCGACATTGCCTATCCCTGTGCTACAGCATGGCCTGGCTCAACACAGTCAATGTCCTTGGATTTCCCCGTTTGCTAGTCCCAAAGGCAGATGGCACTTTTCGTTTCTGCACAGATTTCCGCAAAAGTCAATTTGGTAACGAAATCGGACTCTTTTCCACTCCCCATATGGAGGATTGTGTGGATAGAGTAGGATCAGCAATGTTTGTCACAAAACTGGACTTACTGAAAGGCTACTGGCAAGTGGCATTGACTGCCCGTGCCTCAGAAATATCTGCATTTGCCACAGCAGACTACTTCCTACAATATTCTGTTCTCACCTTTGGGATGCGAAATGCACCAGCCACCTTTCAAAGGCTGATGCATATTGTGTTTGGAGATGTAGCTAACTGTGATGAATACCTCAATGATATTGTTGTATATACTAAGTCGTGGGAAGACCACGTTAAAACACTAGAGATGGTTTTTGACAGACTAGCATGTGCTTTACTAACCTTGAACCTTGTGTGTGAGGTAGGAAAGGGCACAGTGACCTACCTGGGAAAAAAGGTGGACCATGGTTTTGTAAAGCCAGCATAAGCTAAGGTAGAAGCCATTCTGAACTTTCCAAAGCCCTACAATAAACGTGAACTTCGACGGTTCCTGGGTATGTTGGGTTACCACCGGGGCTTCTGCAAGAACTATTCATCAATTAGTTGAAGCCCCCACAGATTTACTCAGAACAAGTGGAGCTGTGAATGTGACAAAGCTTTTGAAACAGCAAAAAATCTTCTGTGTAACGCTCCTGTGCTGGATGCACCTAATTTTGAACTCCCATTTAAGATAGAAGTGGATGCCTGCACTTCTGGTGCTTGAGCTGTTCTGATCCAGGAGGATGCTCATGGTGTTGAACACCCTGTATCCTACTTCCCCCGAAGATTCTTGAAACATCAGCAGTAGAGATCGACCGATATATCGATTTACCAATATTTTTCCCGATATTTAAGCATTTTACCATAATCGGATATCGGTTTTGTAATATCAGATTCACTGATAAACGCCGCCATCTTGTGGGTGTTTTGAGAATTGCATGCAAGGATCGCCATTGCAGCGTGTCTGAGGGGAGACGAGACAACAACAACGGCGTGCAGGTACTTGATTTGCTGTGGCTAGTAAACTTTATTTAACATAGCCATTTATGCACAAATTAGATGCATTA
>NW_015660888.1:136696-143425 GCF_001515625.1 Sinocyclocheilus rhinocerous
CAACAACAACAAGCATGCGGGGACTTGATTTGCTTTAGTTAGTAAACTTTATTTAACATAGCCATTAATGCACAAATTAGATGTATTACATAAATGCCTGATATGCAGTTTATGCAGCTTGGCTCGAAGAAATAGAGACGAACTCACGGAGTCACGTAAGATAATCCGTCAAGTCCTGTCCCAATAAAGACGTAACTTTGCCTGAATTAAATAATACAGCCATGAATGAGCGCATGTTGGAAATAAAGGCGCTGAATTTAATTCTCTCTGTGTTGTATATTTGCTCATCATTAGTCTCAAGATCACTTAACAGTTCCGCTTTCATATTGTTGTTCACTCACCGCGTTGATGCTCAGGAAATGCTCCAGTACGGCCACCACATGTAACTTTTAACAAGATTCACTTGTTTAAAACACCCTAAATTGTATTAACATTTACTATATAACCATTATTTCGCTAATAAACATCTAAATAAATACAACTCTATGGAAATTAATTATTTATTATCTTCGCGAACGATCGCAGTTTGAGTATAGTTCTGTGTAAATGCATAGATAAACTGCGCTGTCAGCAGGCATTTCATAATTTAGAAGGACAAAAACATTATTAATAATTTTGATATAACATTCCAGTTGAGAAATGCAATAAAATACGATGTTTTGTTTGTTATATTTCAATATTCCAGAGAATATTATTCAGTGAATTAACATTATCCAGTGAATTATTCTTGACTCTGTAGCTATTAAACAGCTTATAAACCTACTAAAACTGTAGTTTAAAATGAAGTTGATATGACTCCTCTCCTTTATTTATTTTCTCCATTTGAAAACATTAGACATTCTACATTTATTTTGCTTATTGTTAATATTAGTGTTGCTGCTGATGCTTTAAATAAAATGTTTTTTTATTGTTGTAGTATGAAGATTAATTTTAACATGAAAGACTGCTAATTTTCAACACTTTAAAAACAAAAAGATGACTGAAAAGAGGAAAAACCAAAGTGAAGTATGTTCTTACTTCACTCAGTCATTTATTTACTTTATAACAGTAAATAAATATCGGTTCTGCATATCGGTTATCGGGCACATAAACATGCAAATAATTGGTATTGCATCGGTTATAAAAAAAATCAATATCAGTCGATCACTAATCAGCAGTCATATAGCACTAATAGAAGCCTTGGCCTTATTGTGGGCCCTACAGCACTTTGAAGTATATCTTGGGAGTAGTGCTGTTCCAATAACTGTGTATACAGACCATAACCCTCTGACCTTTCTTTCTAACATGTCTTCATCTAACCAGCGTTTGCTGCACTGGGCCCTCAAACTACAGGACTATAATCTCCAGATCCAACACATCAAGGGCACTGATATCATCGTGGCTGATGGCCTTTCCAGAACTGGGGGGATGGAGATTTAGCAGGTTTGTAGACTTTATATTCTGATATTTTGAAAGAATATGTAAGAAGATAAAACTTCAGTTCCTGGTCTGTATTTGTAATGGTGGGGGTGTTAATTCCCACGACGTATTATTATTATTATTATTGTTCTTGAATTTGTTCCACTGTTTTTTACAAAGGTGTGGGTCTGATTGAGTGCCCCATGTTTGGGTTTGTTTTTGCTCTCTCTCTCTCGCTCTACTCCTTCTCAGGGCAAATCACTACCACCTGTAGCTCGTTTGTGAGAGCGCGCCTGAGACCAAGGCTGTGTTCGAAATAGCACACTAGCTTACTGCTTACTGCCCTGTACACAGTGTATACTGCCTACTATTTTTATAAGAATAGTGTGTGAAACAGTATAAAATAATACATGACATTGTCACATGACAAACACTGAACATAAATTCAGCACAGCTGTCGAGGCTGTTACCTTACAAATAAATGTGCTAACCATTCTTTTTACAAAATCTTGTTAATAAGGGTTCATACTAGTAAACAATGATATATTGTTCAATTGAACAAATTTCATAATTAACTAACTTTACATATTGAACAGAACTGAATCAACACTGAGCTGTCTTTAACCGAACAATAATATTGTTTTCTTTTTGGCAGGTACACAAAGTAGAAAAAGTGATATATTCTAGTTACACTAAGTGCAAATAATGATACATTTTGTTTACACTAAAATAGCAGTATTTTCTTTAGCAATAGGCTAAGTGTAAATAGTAGTTAGGTGGCAGATATTTATACTTCAGTACTGTAGTACATTATAAAACAGTATGTAATAACATATTGAGTGTAAATTATCATATTTATTAATATTATTAAATGGATGCTGCCTTATAGGGACAATAAAGCCCTTCTTACACCTATCGCTAACCATACCCAATAACACTGTATTATTAATGAGGCATTTTATTTCCACTTTTCAAATATTTCCTTTATTTATTATTATTATTATTATTATTATTTATAAATGCCTTTCCCATCTGATATGTGATGGGAAAAGAAGAATGAGTTTGGCATAAGGCAGACTCAAACACGATAAACAGGTGTCTTTTGCAGTGCTGTTTATCGCAGGCAGGCATTGGTGGGCGTAGTTAATATAGACTCTGCCAACAAATTGGGCTACTTGCATTTAGAGTAAATGGACACGTTTCTTTTTAGAGCTGCTTTACAGCGGAATTGAATTCTGCTTGCATCATTTAAATATAATTTTTATTTATATATTATATTATATATTATATTACTGCAATGTTATTATTATTTAATACCTTTGAAACAATCTGTACTGTATAAAGCGCTATGGAGATAAAGGTGACATCATTTGACTTGATCGGAAACATACCATAGAGATTAAGGTACAATTTATATCCTACTAACAATATTGTTTTTAGATACAGAGCAATAGTTTGTAGTTTACGGTAACATGTATATAAGTACGTATAAAAATATTTTATAATTACTATCCCCCGCCTCCAGTTCACTCACACATTTGAAGATGAAATGTCACGTGAAGCGCATTGCGTTGTGGTAAACAGTATCCCATGCAGTGTCCTCAGATGCATACATCAAATTTCAGCAAATGTAGCAGGTAATCCAGGAATTCCATGCATACAGAAAATTCACATACTATTCACAGTATACACATTGCATACTGCAATATAGTAGGAGTTGTGTGGTAATATTCCATTCCAAACACAGCTTCTGTACTGATTTCAGTGTACTTCAGTTATACTTAGCAGATTCTGGCAAATATAGTAGGTCATCCGGGTATTCCATGCATACAGAAAATTTGCATACTATGCACAGTATACATACTGGATACTATAGAAATCGTAAGAGTAGTATGATTGTATTGCATTTAAAACACAGCACAAGAGTATATTGCGGCAGTTCAGAGTTTACTAGGAGAGACACACTTCTCCCCTGCCCAAGACTGAAATGTGTGCTTGTTTCTCAAGTAGAGACAATAGTTGTGTATAGCAGTGTCTAATTGACTTTCAGCAGGAACTGTTAAGTGATCTTGTTCCAGTTTGAGATTGAGCAAAAGGTATTGTGTCTCTTATGTTCTCTGTGATTCTAAATACTAGATTGTGTATGTTAAGAGGGATGCTAGGGGGGAGAGTGTCTTTTTCTTTAAATACTGCTTTTTAACCCTGTTTTTGTACAGCAAGGGAGGTGAGGGAAGTTTGTTGTATAATTATTTTCTTTAAGGTTAGTTAGAGCGCCTCCTTAAATTAGTTAGTGAACTCTTTTGTTTGTTATTTTAGGCAGTTCCTGCATCTCCAGGCTCTGGGCACCCAGGCAGCCAGCAGACCCTTGTACTCTTCAGTAATAGATATTGGTGGCCTAGTATGGTTTCTTTACCCATTCCTCATTGCCCATGGTCACACATAGGGGTTGATTTCATCACGGATTTACCATCTTTAGAACCCCATACTTGTGTCCTTGTAGTGGTAGATCTCTTCTCCAAAGCATGCAAATTGATCCCTCTAAGAGGCCTACCATTGGTGATGGAGACTGCAGAGATGCTCTTTAAATATGTGTTTCATCATTATGGATTACCAGAGGATATTGTATCCAATCGAGGTCCACAATTTATCTCCCGTGTGTGGCGAGCCTTCTTCCAATTGCTTGGAGTGAATGTCAGCCTCTCTTCAGGGTACCATCCTCAAACCAACAGCCAGACTGAGCATAAGGTCCAGGAGATTGGGAGGTATCTGAGGTCATACTGCCACAACCACCAGCACAGCTGGAGCCAATATCTTCAAAGGGCTGAGTATGCACAGAACTCCCTCCATCAAGCAAGCACTGGACTAACACCATTTCAGTGCATACTCAGCTACCAACCGCCCCTGTTTTCCTGGTCAGGAGAGCCTTCAGACGTTCCAGCTGTGAATCACTGGTTCAGAGAGAGTGAGAGGGTATGGAACTCAGCCCACATCCACCTGCAGAGGACAGTTAGAAGGAAATAGAGCCAGGCCGATGCCAATAGAGCTGGGACACCCCAATATCATCCTGGTCAGAAAGTCTGGTGTCTGTGCTATTTTTCTCCAGAAGTTATGACTGATAAAAATATATTTTTCAATCTTTTAAACTAAAGTTTCTGCTATCTCATAACCCTCTCACATAAGCGCTTGTCAGTGCATTGTTGTTGCAGTCTCCAGTAGAATTTTCTGCTGTGAAACAATGGTCTGGGCCAGTGATGCCCCTTGTGGAACAACTGATTAGCGTAAAATAAATTCAGTGCGCATGTGCGACCTGTGCTTACAAAGTACGCATGTCTTCCATGTCTGCCCACCCTACCATTTCACCCCTCTATTTAACCTCCATGGAATAAGCATGTAGAATTGCAAATCACCTGTGTTGCTGTGTACGGTGGGGCTCATTCAACCACCATGCCTTTAGGTGAGTTCTATTATCAGTTCTATTCCCTGTAATTCACTTATCATTAAACACTTAACAGTTACATCTGCCTTCATGTCTCTGACAGTGGCAGCTCTCCTTTACTTTTCCACCTCACTCCCAATACAATCAATAGTGGGCAAAATTATAGGGAAGGGTCGCTTCACTTATTGCACTGAACCAGTAACCCTCAATATGAGATACGCTCGTCAGAAAAACAAACCTGCTTTGGGATGATTGTGGCTGCTTCACCATTCACTCAGACTCTCCTAATACACCAGCGAAGTCCTGGTTTTGGGGGACAATTGCTTCTTTTTTTTTGCTGTTTGTGCATTTCATGTCACCAACTTCCCATGTGCTCCTCCTGCCCTATATCGGTCCAGCTTGTTTCTGTCTGCACCATGTATCTGGAGAGTCCTCACAATTAGCACCAGGTGAATGTTCCTTCGGTATCTCACTTGTTTCTGGATGTCTTCAGCCCTCAGCACCTCAAATTCCTCCACATAGACCATAGAACTGTGCCAAAGAGCTGGAAGCCAGGTATGCCAATGCCCAGAGACTGGATCTATCCTTTATCTCTCCCAAACAGAAGGCCATGGAGGAGTATGTGGACCCTGCCACTCTGAAACTCCTTCGTAGTACCACCACAGTGTTCACAAAGCTGGGCTTACACTGCGCCTACAACTATGGTGAACTGAAATTTTGTCAGACGAAAATGGATCCATTGGTTAAAAAAAGGTTAAGAACATGAGCTGAAAATATATGCCATCCTGCCCCTCCCCTCAGTGCTAATCATTGAGGCTTCACTCTAGTTTTAACCATTATCACTGCACTACTTAGCAAAGGCTGATCATGTCAGTGGTATGGAGTTTATGATAAGGACATTAAATCTACAGTCCAACCCTCTGTACTGTATTGCAACAGTACTAAATCTGTGATTTAAAGAACATTACTTAAACACATAGAAAGCAGCAAAGTGTGTCAGAATAACAGTCGCATACAAACAATGAGGGGCGCAATCCTTCGCTTTCTGACATGCTTGACAAGATTCTACAGGAAAGCACCCAGATTCACAACAGTGCCACAACAAGAGCAGCTACACAACAGGTGAAGATTTATCTAGCTGGACTACTTATCGCCAGACAATCCTCTTGACTACTGGCTTAAAGATAACTTTCCATTACACACATATATTTATCTGCCATATGCAACACAGAGTGAGAGACTATTCAGTAGAGCTTCTCATGTTCTTGATGAGAAAAGGAACCATCTCTCCTACAAGAATGCTTAGCAACTTTTGTTAAGAAAAACCTTTTTACCTTGACCACCAGTTTGCTATGTGTGTAGTATTTAAGTTAAAATTATGTAGCCCTGCAAAACTTTGTTCTTGACTTGAGACTACATCTGTTGTTTACAGTTTGGGGTTGGTCTTAGTTCTATTTATGTAAAACTTAATGAAGAATAATATTGTGTTGTTAGTTTGTTTGTTTTTTGGTCTGTTATTTTCAATAAAAGTGTGATTATTTTATTGGCTTGTGTTACGTCTCTGATGTGAATTTTGTCTATGGATTAAAAGACGTAACATTAAATTGACATATTAAAGGATGCCGATTTTCCACAAGTTGAAATGATGATCTTTTTTTACCCTATCAAATACAGCTCTTTTCAGAGCAAGCCGTTTTGTAGCATTTTCCTTTAAATGTTAATGAGCTCTGCTGACCCCGCCCCTCTCTTCCGAGCTGTTTACTTTAGCTGCATTCATCGTGAAACTTGCTAATTAGCACATTATTAGGAAAGGTGATTTGCAAAGATTCATTAAAAAACCTTATACTCACTGCTTCTGTAGGTGAAGCTGGATCATGAATGATTTGCGCGAACAT
>NW_015660888.1:143931-144308 GCF_001515625.1 Sinocyclocheilus rhinocerous
CGATTTGAGAAAGGGGTAAAGATTTTAGTAGATTAAAAAAAACACTGGGTGGATTTTTATCATTATAGGGTGGTTGTGTACACACACTGCCAACACACATTTCAGTTCAAACAACTTGTAAAAGTGCATGTAGCATCCTATGACTCCTTTAAAAGAAATAAGCCAGGGAAATGTGTTGCAATGGAACACATGACGTGAAACTGCACTACAAGAAAGATTTATTGCCCCCAAGGAACAACAAGTTAAACAAACAAGACAAAGGAAAAGAAGGGAAGTTAAAGTGGCGCTTAAATCATAAAATAAAATAGAATAAAAATCCCATTATCTAACTAAATCCCAAAACCCCTAAACTAAAAAAGAAAAAAGAAAGAAAACCT
>NW_015660888.1:145803-146975 GCF_001515625.1 Sinocyclocheilus rhinocerous
TACTTCAACTTCGCGCAATACAATAATGTACAGTATGTGGAAAATAATGTGGTTTTTTTTACCTTAAACCGCATAAACACATTTCATTACACCAAATACACAAAATAATGTTCTTTTTAGCAGCATCATATGACCCCTTTAAATCATAAAAGAAAAATCCCACTAACTAACTAAATCCCAAAAGCCCTAAACCAGTGTTTCTCAAACCTGTCCTGGAGTACCCCTAGCCCTGCACATTTTGTATGTCTCCCTCATCGATCACACCTGATTGAACTCATCAGCTCATTAGTGGAGACTGCAAGACCTGAAGTGATCGAGTGGCTGTTTCTCAATATGCGTTCTTCAGCGATCTTGCGTCCTTGTGTTCTCGCTCTACGTCATCATTAACCGTCGAAGTTCAGTTCCAATTCTCAAGAACGCAAGTACAGAGGACGCATGAAAGTTCCCGGATGTGTTCTTGATATCGAGGATGCATCGAGTGCAGACTTGAGAGAATCGAGCCATTAGAAATCCCAGAAGACACTGCGGGCGGCCGGTGTACGGAAGCCTGTAAGCTATAAACTCGCTCTCGCAAATACGTACTTGACGGCTCTTGAAAGTAAACATTTATCGTTTTGTTTTTGCTTAATTTTAATAAAGATATAAGACCCGGAGAAAGTCTGCTGTATTTTTTATTGGCATATTAAAATGAATCTTAACATAGTCAAAGTTAAACATCATGCTGTAAAATAAAACGATATACAATTATATTTACTAGGCATAATAGAAACTTCCAGGCAGGTTTTTTGAGTAAAGTTCGAGCTAAACTCTGCAGGACACTGGCCCTCCAGGACCGAGTTTGGACAATGGTCAAGTCAATGGCAAAATATTTCAGATGGCCAATCAAATCAAAGAAGGCAGGGTTAATGTGTGACGTGTGAATTCCAGTGCAGTTTGAAGAATGTAAGGCAAAAGTGACCAGCACAGACCTCCGCAGGGGCACTTTAAAGGGATAGTTCACCCAAAAATGAAAATTACCTTATGATTTATTCACCCTCAAGCCATCCTACGTGTATATGATTTTCTTCTTTCAGACGAATACAATCAGAGTTATATTTAAAAAATATACTGGCTCTTCCAAGCTTTATAATGGCAGTGAATGGTGGTCAAGATTTTGAAGCCAAAACAAAGTG
>NW_015660888.1:147101-179576 GCF_001515625.1 Sinocyclocheilus rhinocerous
AGCGATCTTGCGTCCTTGTGTTCTCGCTCTACGTCATCAATAACCGTCGAAGTTCAGTTCCAATTCTCAAGAACGCAAGTACAGAGGACGCATGAAAGTTCCCGGATGTGTTCTTGATATCGAGGATGCATCGAGTGCAGACTTGAGAGAATCGAGCCATTAGAAATCCCAGAAGACACTGCGGGCGGCCGGTGTACGGAAGCCTGTAAGCTATAAACTCGCTCTCGCAAATACGTACTTGACGGCTCTTGAAAGTAAACATTTATCGTTTTGTTTTTGCTTAATTTTAATAAAGATATAAGACCCGGAGAAAGTCTGCTGTATTTTTTATTGGCATATTAAAATTAATCTTAACATAGTCAAAGTTAAACATCATGCTGTAAAATAAAACGATATACAATTATATTTACTAGGCATAATAGAAACTTCCAGGCAGGTTTTTTGAGTAAAGTTCGAGCTAAACTCTGCAGGACACTGGCCCTCCAGGACCGAGTTTGGAGACCCCTGCTCAAAATCATTAATTTATTTAGAATGCTCAGACGTACAATGGTCAAGTCAATGGCAAAATATTTCAGATGGCCAATCAAATCAAAGAAGGCAGGGTTAATGTGTGACGTGTGAATTCCAGTGCAGTTTGAAGAATGTAAGGCAAAAGTGACCAGCACAGACCTCCGCAGGGGCACTTTAAAGGGATAGTTCACCCAAAAATGAAAATTACCTTATGATTTATTCACCCTCAAGCCATCCTACGTGTATATGATTTTCTTCTTTCAGACGAATACAATCAGAGTTATATTTAAAAAATATACTGGCTCTTCCAAGCTTTATAATGGCAGTGAATGGTGGTCAAGATTTTGAAGCCAAAAAAAAGTGCATCCATCCATCATAAAAAGTGCTCCACATGGCTCTACGTGGTTAATAAAGGCCTTCTGAAGCAAAGTGATGCGTTTGTGTAAGAAAAATATCCATATTTAAAACTTTATAAAACATAATCTCTAGCTTCTGCTAACTGTCGTACGCGTGTTCACTAGAAAGTGGTGTTCCAGCAGATGACGTAGAACGTAGGCATACCGTAAACTCCAGTGAGAAGTGAAAAATGCGGAAGCGCAGAGGAGAGAGCAAAACAAAACACTGGTCATGAATTACAATAGGATTTGTAAAGAAAAATGTCAGAGGATTTTGATATAAACCACGAGGAGACTGGTTTTCCTTTGCTGTAAACAAAACTTGATTCTTGTGAGACTAGCATATTCTCACCAGAGCTTACATCGTATGTCATCTGCTGGAATGCCACTCTCTCATGAACTCGTGTAGTATAGTTAACGGAAGCTAGAGATTATGGTTTATATATTTTAAATATGGATATTTGTCTTACACAAACGCATCACTTCGCTTCAGAAGGCCTTTATTAACCACCTGGAGCCGTGTGGAGCACTTTTTATGATGGATGGATGCACTTTTTTCGGCTTCAAAATTTCGACCACCATTCACTTCCATTATAAAGCTTGGAAGAGCCAGTACATTTTTTAATATAACTCAGATTGTATTCGTCTGAAGGAAGAAAATCATATACACCTAGGAAGGCTTGAGGGTGAGTAAATCATTGAGTAATTTTCATTTTTGGGTGAACTATACCTTTAAGGGCACTTTACTATTGCTGATTAAAGGGGCAGGGGCTCTCATAAGATTTATGCTGCGTCCCAATGTGCCTATTTATACTGCACCCTTAAAGTATGTGCTCTTTTGGTGAAGAAAAAGTACACACTTTTGGGTGTGTTGTAGAAAAGTAGGCAAGCTTTGGAACATACGTAATACAATTGCGTCTTTAATGGACCAATCTGTCACATAGTTACACGCACCCTGTCACTGTAAACTGGCCTGTCAGTCATCGTGTCACAGTTAACATCCTCTACAATAAAATATAACACAGATAACATTAAATAAATATTTTTACCAGGTTAAATGTTGACTATTAGTAACTCAAACCCCTTTATCTAAACCTCTATTACCAGGGATCCTCAAATCTGGCCCATGAGATCCACTTTCCTGCAGAGTTTAGCTCTAACCCTAATCAAACACACCTGAGTTTGCTAATCAATGTCTTCAGGATCATTAGAAAATCACAGGTAGGTGAGTTTGATCAGGGTTGGAGCTAAACTCTGCAGCGCATAAGATTTGAGGAACCCTGCTTAACACTCAGTCGCGCACATCCGCCATGTTTGTAGTTTTTTAATGCTTTTTATATTCGTGTTTGTAGTTCTGAACCCATAGATATGTATATATAGTTCCCTTTCATAGGTTCACTCAATGCTGCGATAGCATCATCCCTATGGGAAACACCTTTGATGTGACGAATGTCTGAAGCACTTATACCATCACGCCAATTCATTGGCCAATAGCGCTTAGCACCACCCCGAGAATACGTCACGTATGCTCATATCAGCGTGCTACTCGCGAATTCATCAGATTTCATTTCCTTCAGGAAGCAGATTATCTGTTGCCCGTAAGAAAGCGTTTTTCGTTGTGTTCTCAGCTATTTCTGAAAGAGCAGTTTACTCCTCTCAAGCAGACACGATGAGCTACAGGAGATGTGTCGATCCATGCGACAGGTTCATCGCAGACGGAGACACTCATGACAGATGCGTGCAATGTTTGGGCCTACAGCATGCTCAGGCAGTGCTTAACGGCTTATCTGATTGTCAACACGGTGATAGCCTGTGGTTAAAAGTGTTGCACTCGAGGCTCGCCTCTCTTTTAAAGAAAGGAGGACTCACGTCTAACCCCCGCCATACCGTTTCTGTGGTTGCCGAGGCGCCGCACGAGATGGTCGCTTGGGGTGACGCATGCAAGCCGGAGCTCATGGAGAGTGAGACGCCGGAGTTTTCTCCCTTTCTCTCATTCTCGCAGGGCCACGTTCAAGCGCTGGAAGAGTGCTATGCGGACCAGGTTGTCTATATCAATGATGATTTACAGCCTACCCCGGAAGCTCGTAAATAAAAAGCTCGTAATTTCTTTCGGTTGTGAACTGTGTGATGAAGATGTGGTCTCTACAGCGACCTCTGATTCGGAGGACCTAATAGGTGAATTGAGCACTTCTCTCCCTCCAAGCGGACAGGAGATGCACACTCCCCTGTCTTACAGTGAGTTGTTAGATGTCGTTACTCGTGCTGTAGACAAGCTGGGGTTAGAATGGGACAGCGAGCTGGTGCAAAATCAGTCCCAGTCAAAACTGGACGACCGATTTCTGACTAGCCACACTCCAGCCCAGCCCCGTAGGCCTCTCCCTTTCTTCCAAGACCTCCACCAAGAGGTTTCAAGATCTTGGAAGCAACCCTTCTCGGCGTGTATCACTAATCCCGCTGCCGCTGACTTCGCCACTATTTCCAAGATGGTGGAGCATGGCTACGTGGCTATGCCGACTGTAGAAGAAACTCACGGCTTGCCGGCACATCTCGCGCCAAATTCAGCGCCGTCTTGGAAGTCACGCCCCCTGCTGCCATCCAAGCCGTGTAGGGTTACGTCCACGTTAGTCGGGAAATCATACATGGCCGCTGGACAAGCCGCGGCTACTCTTCACTCAATGGGTTTGCTCCAAGCCTATTAAGCAGATGTGCTTAAAGAGTTGGATGACGGAGAAGGTTTGACTCCAGAGGCTGTTAAGGAGCTCAGGCGGGCTACTGACTTGGCGCTCAGAGCTACCAAGCACACAGCCCGAGCAGTGGGCAGATCTATGGCGGGTGTGGTGTCAGTTGAGCGCCACCTTTGGCTTACTCTCACTGACATAAAGGAGAAGGACAAAACTTTTCTCTTGGATGCCCTCATATCCAAGGATGGCCTGTTTGGGGAATCGGTCACTACTGTTGAGGAGAAATTTCGAGCGTTTTTCTGCAGTTTTTGGCCAGCTCATCCCACGCAGGTCTAGGCAGGGCTCTGAACCGGTTCAAGGAATGAAAACGAAAAACGAAATTTTGACAGGAACAGAACCAGAAACAGAAACGAAATCAAATTTTATAGTTGCGAACAGAATCGAAAATTTGAAATGGCCATTAACCGGTTAATAACGTTATTTTATCTTTCCATTTAATATTTGAACTTGGCTGTCAACCAATCATGAATTACAGTACGGCCTATGCAAATGTGACGCTGATGCATCCAACGAGTGAAATGCCCGCTCAGCTGTGAACTCATCATAGGTAAGTCGCAATGACAATGCACCGGCGTTAGAGTTTATCAGAGGATAGTGTAAGATGGATTCAACAGATCACACGCACCTGCAGCACTTCTGTGAACGGAGAAAAAAGAAAACTATAGGCTTACATAAAAAGGGATATATAGGCATATACACTCAATATATTTCACTTAAATCATTGACAGATTAACAGAACGAAAAAAAAAAAATGTGCTGAGTTACGGTTCATTGTGACGCGTTCCAAAGTTCTCAGAAAGGAAAACGAGATGGCAGAGAGTAGTTTTCTTTATTTTGCAAAAGCTTGACAGTTTTGAATGATGTCTTCTATCTGTATAAGTATAACCAACCAGTTGGTATGACCATCGCGCCGGCGCCTCACACGCACACACAACATATTTTTTGTGACATTGCAGCCTGTTCATTATCAAAATGAAATACAATTAAAGAAACAAGTAAAAAGTTACACTGCTCCGTAGTTCAATCTGTTGCGTTCAGCGTGACCAGAGCCTCACTGTGCTGATGTAACCGATGTGAAGGATGATGTTTTACGTCGATGAAAGTACAAAGCCTATAATAAATAATATTTTAGCATCTAGATACTTCGCGAATATGGAAACATTTGGATTCATGGCGAATGAGAGAGGTAGGCATCAGTTTCACCTTAAATTAATTTGTTTTTGGATTGACGTTTTCATAGCCTAAACGCATAGCTTTAATTTTAGAGGATTTGTTGTGGAGAGAAACTAACTGTGTTTATAATGATTGCAAACATTTTGCTTTAGTCTACTGGCATTTTAGCCTACATTATTTCTGAATGTAATAGAGCTAATAAAATGCGACGTGAGCCTATACGCGACTGAGGCTATGTTTTTTTTTTACTCTCAAAACGCAATCTTATAGCCAACAAGTAGCGTTTTTTAACAATGCAGCAAACATTTTTAAATATCTTAAAAATACTTTAATGTCTTTAAAGTGTTGATAGATTTTTTCTTTTGTTTAGTAGCCTACATTTGGCCAAAATCTAGAAAAGATGATGCTGTATTGGCTGTGACTAAGCGCAGCGGGTTATAGGCTAACGTTACCAGATCTCTTCCTGTTTTTTTTTCTTTTTCTTTTTGAGTAAAGAAAACGCTGTACATTATTATTATTATTATTATTATTAGACTATTGTTATTATTATTATTATTATTATTAGCCTATTATAGGCAAATAAAATTGTTTTAAAAAAAATAACGTTATTAACCGGTATTTCTTCTACCCGAACCAGTTTCGGAACGGTAATAATACAGAGGAACGCAGGAACAGAAATGTTAAAATATCGATTCTGTTTGGAGTGAACCAATTTAATTTTTTTTTTGTTTTCAAGCCCTGGGTATAGGGAGGTCAGGCGGCAACCACGTGCAGTTCGTTCACACTCGTCTTCTCTGCAGTGCCCTCACGAGGTTCAGCGGAGTGAACCATCGCCTATGGAACCCCCTCGTAAGGATTGGGGTCCTAGGTATCGTCCACCGGTCCGCTCACGACAATGTAGATGGATAGACCTGAGTTCGACGGCCAAGGCCTCTCGTCCTCAGGCCCCTAGTTGTAGTTTCTGATTCCTTTGCTCGTCCTCGGAGGACAGGCCCTCCTTTGGAGAGTTTGGACGAACCACACAAGCGAATTCACCTCTCTCATTGTGGCCTCCCAACTTCAGTCTTAACTGTTCCACCGCATATTGCGCCTCGGGCGGTTCTAGACTGGACTTTCACGACGAGCACCCCCTCAGACACTCTGCGCCTTCCAGCCTTCAGAGTTTGAGAAAAAGCCCTAGGGTCATGCGCGCATGGCCCGTTTATGATGGCCTTCAAAGCCCTCACTTTCAATGTGGCTGGTTGGCCCGATCGTGTTTCGAGACCCTATGCAGGAGGGTCAGGTCATAGCAACGAGTTCATTAAATGCGGTCTCTCCGCATGTGCTTCCTGTTTTTGCTGATGCCAGCAGCTCTCTGCGATCAGAGGATGTCTCGGCACCTGCAGTTCAGCAGTTGCCAAGCATAGAGCGGTTAAGGCCCCTGGCAGACTTTTGGGCCGCATGGCGTTGCCTGCCCGAGATCTCGCAGTGGGTGCTACGTACCATTCGACACGGTTACACCATCCAATTCCGAAAAGGGCCACCTCCTTTCAGTGGGGTCCTTCCCACGACAGTGCGTCCTGGGGAGGCCTCAGCATTAAATCAGGAGATTGTGTCACTCCTAGAGAAAGGGGCTATAGAAGAAATACCCCCCACTCAGATGGAGTTAGGCTTTTACAGCCGGTATTTTGTTATGCCCAAAAAGGATGGCGGTTTACGTCCGATTTTGGACTTGTGTCGTCTAAATCTTGCACTCAGAGTGAGCAAATTCAAGATGCTGACGTTAAAATCCATTTTGTCTCATATCCGAACCGGAGATTGGTTTGTGACTATCGATCTAAAGGATGCATACTTTCACATCCAGATCGTCAAGAGACACAGGAAGTTCCTCAGGTTCGCTTTTGAGGGCAAAGCTTACCAATACTGTGTTCTTCCATTCGGACTGGCTCTGGCTCCTCGAACGTTCACAAAGAACGTTGCGGCTCCAGGACGTCCGAATATTAAACTATCTGGACGATTGGCTGATATTAGCTCAATCACAGGATCTGGCGACAGCGCATCGGGACTTGGTGCTCGATCACTTGAGGAGCCTAAGATTGCGGGTGAACCTGCAAAAGAGTGTCCTGCTACCATGTCAACAAACAACCTTTTTAGGTGTGGACTTGAATTCTTGCACGATGCGGGCATGTCTGTCTCCCGCACGTGTTCAGTCATTATGGACCTGTCTGAGTCAGTTCAGGACAGGGCGTCTACTCCATGTAGGGTTATGTCACAGACTGTTGGGTCTTAGGGCAGCAGTGTCCTCTGTGGTTCAGTTGGGCCTGCTCCACATGCAGCCATTTCAGTGGTGGATCAAGAGCCAAAACATCTCACTGCCATCCGTTCCGCAGAATTATGGTGACGCGCAGAGGGTTCCACACTCTGCGCCTATGGATGAGTCCTCATTTCCTTCAAAAGGGAGTCCAGTTAGGGGCGTTTTGTCGTCGCAAGATAATCACGACGGATGCATCCCTCACGGGCTGGGGGGCAGTCTATCAGGGACGCCCCAGTTTGTGGAGTTTGGACAGAGGTGCATTGTGGCTGGCACATAAACCGTTTGGAGATGCTGGCAGTGTTTCTGGCGCTCAAACGGTTCTTACCCCATTTGAGGGGTTGTCACATTTTGGTCTGGACGGACAACATCGCCAAGGAGGACTACGCTGTTCTTCTTGTTGTTATGTGTTCTTCTTTGGGCGCAGACCAAGTTCTTGTCGGTCAGAGCAGTCCATGTCCCAGGTCACCTGAACTCAGGAGCGGACTTACTCTTGAGACAGAGTTTAGAGGCCGGAGAATGGAGATTGCACCCTCGGTGTGCAGTCACGGAGTCTCATATGGCGGAGATTCGGCAGAGCGGAAATGGATTTGTTTGCTTCGAGCATGACTACGCATTGCCTGCTCTGGTTTTCCCCATCTTCTCCGTCGCCTCTGGGTGTGGATGCTCTAGCCCAAGAATGGCCCAGGACCAGTCTTTATGCCTTCCCACCGATCCGCTTGCTCTCAGCGGTTCTGTTCAGAGTACGGGTGGACAAAGTTGAATGTCTGCTGTTGGTGGCCCCGTTCTGGCCCACGCAGACGTGGTTCTCGGAATTGGTCAGTCTGTTAGCCGGCCCTCCTTGGGAGCTTCCCCTAAGGCTGGCCGCACATGATTTTCAAATCTTAAATGATTTTAAAACCATGGGAGACCACAGACATGAAGAGAGTTCAACCAATTTTTAGCCTTATAATCCTCTGAACGCACACACTAGATCAGGGGTGCCCAAACTCGGTCCTGGAGGGCCGGTGTCCTGCAGAGTTTAGCTCCAGCTTGCCTCAACACACCTGCCTGGAAGTTTCTAGTATGCCTAGAAAGACCACTAGATGATTCGACCAGACCTCGAGACCACACACTTGTTGATTGTAGGAACGATTTCACAGTGGCTACGTTTACATGCAACCAAATAATCCATTTGTAATCGGATTGACGGTTCAATCGGACTGAAAAACCTTCATGTAAACACCTTAATCGATCCGGATTGAAGGGGGTGGTTTATTCCTTTTCTAATACTATTGAGAGTGCATATAAACACTCGATCGGATTGAACCCCGAAACTGAAAGGACTGCGCATGTGCAATGATGCAGAACTAGCATAATGACATATGACGCGCAAAACCAGCGGTTCTTCCTTTTGAATAAAGTGTTGTATAAATGCGTGTCCTGTCTTTATAAAACTCTGCTTTCACTCGGCAACTGTGAAGTGGAGCAGGACAACCTCCCACCAGTCCTTGTTTTGGATTCTCATCCACAGGCTACCTGTTTTGGGCGCGGAGAGGGGCATTTTTACTGTGTGATAAATATGAGCAGCACGGCACAGCGGTTTATATGTATATTTATCCATAAATTAATAAATATTAATTCTGCTGTTAAAAACAAATAAATAAACTGTGTAGGAGAGTGGTTATTATTTACAAACAGTGAGAAACTCTATATTTGTGCAGTGTGCGCATGTCAAAAAAATAAATTCCGATTTGAAGCTTGTGACATATAAAAGCGCACATCAACCCAATCGCTTTATTTAACGTTCATGTAAACACTACATTCAGATTCATCAATCGGAATTAATTCAGTCCGATTGAACCAAAAATTTTGCATGTAGACGTAGCCACTGACACGTGATCTCACGGAAACTCGCGAGATCAAACGTGACTAGAGAAGAAAAATAAATAGAGGACAATCAACGTTGTCAGCTGGCTCTCCTGGCGCGCATTCTGTTTCACAGTGAAAAACAAAGTATAAAAAAGAATATGGGTGATGTTCTCTGCTTTCATGGCATGTTTGTGGCTGCCAATTTTCAGCAATAGAAGCACGCAATATCTGGTAGGTGACGCTTGCTCGCTCTCATTGGCTATCGCAGGTATCATGTCAGAAGCAGCCCAATCAAGAGAGATTTGAGTTCAGGGACGCTCCGTCTCGATCGGGAGCAGATAAATAATCGTAATGACACCACACAATAGAGGATTTTTTGGACAAAAAATCGTTTGCGACAAGCCGCGAATCAGGCCACACCCCCGATCGTTCGGGGATGCAAATCAGGCTTAAAATCGGCCTTAAAATCGTCTAGTGTACGGCCAGCCTAAGACACAACTTGCTGACTCAGACTCCCGTACCTTCCCGTAAGTTTGATAAGTGCTCCTTTCGTAACGTGGACGGTAGATGCCCCATTTGACTGCGCCAAGCACGTAGACGTGTCCGCCATCTTTAACCGTCAACTTGATGTCATTCACCATAATAATCAATGAATATTCGAAGATGTCACAGTCCTGCACAGCCAATGGTTGTAAAAACCGCTGGGATTTAAATTCCCAAAGAAACGGGATAACCTTTCACAGGTGAGAATGGGTTGGTTTGTGTTTTTAAATGTATTAACTCAATATTACAAGTTTTGTAACATTGGTAACTTATGTTACTGTTATGCTGAGTGACGTCAAGTTGACCCTTCGAATATGGCAGACGGCTTACGTATAGCGGCCCATAGAAACAGTAGCTAATGAGGAATCTACATATACATATCTATGTCTGAACCGAATCCTTCGCCAAAGCGTAATGGATTGTGGGCAATATTAGTCATTAAAGTGTGCATGGATCCACACTTCAAAAATCTACCTGAAATAGTAGACCACCTGGGGACTTCTGGTATACTCTTTTCAACATACTATGGTTTGGGACGCAATTATTTTAATCTCACATACTATTTAGGATGGATAGTATGAGCATTGGGACGCATGGAAAGAGTAAATGTGGGCTGTGACAAGTGGGGCATAGCAGGTGGAGTAAATGATAATGAGCGCCACCTCCGCCACTCACCGGTCTCGAGTCCCATGGAGGAGCTCCGGAAGGATAAAAGGAGGAGTGACGACAGTGCAAGACGACAGAGGACAAGGCCTGGACTATTTATATTGTTGTTTTATTATGATTTATGCGGAAGTCGTCCATGAGGAGCTGACCCTTTTACTTTCGTTTTATGTTTGTTTATTAGATAATTAAAGTTTTATGTTTAAATGTTCGCCGGTTCCCGCCTCCTTCTTCTCTGAGCTACGAACTACATGTTACATGTGTATATTTTGAATGTTACCTGGCTTTCCTGGTAGCTTTTCAGTAAATTCACTTGTATTAGAAAATGATTCATTAAACTCAAAATGTGAGAGTTTTCCTGACTTGAAGGAGAATTGTGGATCTCTCTTTTGGACAAGACAACCCCTTCTTTCAGAAAAGATCAGAGTTCATGAACTGCAAGCTATTTTATGTGTTTATCTGGTTTGTACTTAAAAAGGAAGTAGCCAATTAAAGGGATAATTAACCTAAAATTGAAAACTTTTATTATCATTATCATTTAATCACCTTTACATAATATTAAGCCATGTGGCCCAATTTCATTGTAAAACCTAACAAAATAATGTTTAAACTATTTGTAACAAACGTTCGTAGGTCGGGAAGAAGGAGGCGGGAACCGGCAAACATTTACAACTTTAATAAAATAAACAAACACAAAATGAAAGTAAAGCGGCAGCCCCTCGCGGGCGACTGCCGCACACAAAACACAAAATAAACTCCAGGCCTGGTCCTCTCTCGTCCAACACTGTCGTCACTCCTCCTTTATCCTTCCGGAGCTCCTCCGTGAGACTCGAGACCGGTGAGTGGCGCAGGTGTCGTGCATTAGCATTTACTCCACCGGCCTCGCTCCGTTCCCATGGCTCTTGGCCCTGCCCCTTTCGTCACACTATTTTTCGTCAATTGTAGCTCTATTTTACAAAATGTTAGAAGAGTGTAGGCCTACCCAAAAGACAAATACTATAACCACTAGAATAGCACCATAAAGATAGTACACATGTTGTCAGATTCAAGGTCTTCTGAGGCCACAAGAGAGAGTTGTCATATGGACTGATTTATGGTGTAGTTCAACTTTAGTGATATAGAACTGTCCCTGAATGGAAAAAGAGCTGTGTATAAATTCTTCAAAATTCTATTTTCTATATACAGACCTACTCCAGGAAAGAGTAGACGTAGAGAGTAATTATAACTTAAAGATGCCAATCATTAATGTTAATAAGCAAAAAGGACCTGTTGTTTCAATTAAATATTTAAAAATAGCATCTAAGCCTATAGTCCCAGTCCCAATCTAAGCCTATAGTCCCAATGTTTGAGCTGTCTTAACTGAAAGCAATTTACACTGACATATCTTAAAATCTGCCAGTGCCATTTGTTTATATCAAGATGCAAACCAGTAATGTTTTTTTTGTAAGGCACATTCAGATTAGATAGATAGATAGATAGATAGATAGATAGATAGATAGACAGACAGACAGACAGATAGATAGATAGATAGACAGATAGATAGAACTCCTTCAATGTCATATTTTAACCAAGGCCTAATTCTGGCTTAATCTTGAGCCCTGTCTGTGAAACCAGGACTCAATGTTTCTGCATTGTGTTATGCTAGTAATTAGCGTTAAAAAAATGCGCATCAATGAAGCGCTATGGTTCATTCTTGGTGTGAATGGGCCTTTTAGAACGGCGATTTCGACGATTGGCGTTACGTCACACGAACATAGCGACACACAAACTTAAGTTAACGGTAAACATACTTATAAATAAATACAAATCAACCAGTAAGACCAGAGGCCCTGAATTAATTATATGAAAATCATACATTAGCACAATCAATGTGAATTATTTCACATTTGCATTTACAATAATTAAAAATGAATAGCGTTTCTATTTAATGTTTGTCATCAGAGCGTCGCGCAGCGTTCAGAATCCGCAATCGCTGGATAACTATTGTGAAAGGTATGTCTGTGGTATGTCAACAACTACAAGCTTCTTGTGAGGGCACAAAAGAAAAGAAAAGAAAAAAACCTGCAGGTTGTCTGGTTTCCCTTCCGGCTATAAATGTATGCTTTTGAGGGGCTCACAGATGTTTGGAAATGGGACCTACATGCGCACAAAATCCCAAAAGCAAAAGTAAGCTTAAGTAAATCATAAAAGCTATTGTAGATCTTTAAGTGTTCAGGAGTAATTGAATGTTAAAGTGCATCACAAGCAGACAACCTCCTAACCACAAAATTACACTTAGTACTACTCTAACACTTACTACTTACTTATAGTACATTCTTAATATAAACTTGAGACTTTAAAATCGACAGCTGTATAAATGAAATTCAGGAAGTAATTTTCAAGAAAAATGGGCTATGCCTTACAGCAGGGGTGTCAAACTCAATTCCTGGAGGGCCGGAGCCCTGCAGAGTTGACCTGATCCAACTAATCAAGTCCTTCTTGGCTTATTTGAAGACTATATGGTAGCCTATGTGTGTTGGAACAAAACTCTGCAGGGCCCCAGCCCTCCATTAATTGAGTTTGACACCCCTGCTTTACAGGCAGTTGGAAGAGGGAAACAAAAATTAGTTGTCGTGCATGGAAATCAGTTATGTGTTGTGCAACACACTCAACGTCTTCCCACGCCATTTTCCTCCTCTTTCACAACATCATCGTCTTCCTCTCTTACGCTCCAGTGCGTGCCACAATGTTAACACTGAGCAAAGGGCAGGCTGGTGAATCTCTTCTACTTTAAAACGCAACTTCTACTTCGCAGTAGGTCTCCAGAACCCTGTTTATGTATAATGGATCTTGCAGTCCTGGCTAATGTATGAAAATGATTAAAATTACAGAGCCACCTAGTGATTAAAAATATTACAGCAGTCGGTTCTGACATTTATCAAATTATGGACCAGCTACTACCAACTAGTACTAGCTGACAAGAATTGTGTGTGTGTCACTACCGTTCAAGTTCGGAGTCAGTAGATAAGACGTATTAGAATGAATTCATGTGACACTGAGGACTGGAGTGATATATATATATATATATATATATATATATACACATATATATATATATGAAGAGTTCAGATGCAAAAGCCTCTAAGTGCCGTCTGAAATTTTCTTCTAAAATTCTCATTTTTATCAGGCTCCTATATTTAGGTTCAGTAATTTTACTTTAATGGCAATGTATAGGTTCTTTTCTATGCTATTAAAGTGAAAGAACTGAACATAAATATATGAGCCTGATAAAAATGGTCATCAAATAAATGTATAACAAAATATAGAACAAAAAGAAATGTAATCGTGTTTATGTCCTGGATTAAAATGCTTAAACTAGGCTCACACAAGACAAGTGAAATCTACTCCGTGGTGTTGTCCAAATTCAGCTTAACCATTTGCATGCCACATGGTGACAACTATCCAATCAGGCACCAGGTTATCTGACCTATGTAAATAGTCCGGGGAAAAAAACATAAAAGCTTAACTATCAACGGAGATTGTTCTCTGTGTACATTTTTAGTGGTTTTGAACTCATAAAATACAATGAGTTAAATTACAAATCATATAGGCCTACTACACTGAGTGCAAGTAAATATGGAAGCAAGGGGACTGGATGAGGAGTTCAGACACGTTTACCCGTCTGTCTTCGGGGCGCACTCAAGTCGGTCTGCGTCAGAAACTCCGATGTTCTCCGCGGCGGAACGACCGACTTCGACAAGCTCTGAGTCTTTCACTCCTTACGTTTCTTTTTCAGCCAACATTGGCACTAGTTCCTCGGTCACTTTTGGATGTCGTTTCGGAAACAATTGTTATGGTTGCAAAGTTCCATAAAAGGCTGTGTTTCTGTCTAGTGTTGTAAAAAAAAAATGCGAATGGGCAGTCTGGCAGTAAACCCGTGGACTATGGTGACGCCTGGCTTAAGGAGTTCGCGTTTTACCAAAGTTACACCGGTTCCTACCCAAGAATCCCCCCTGTCTATATTGATTTACCTGTAGTTCATAGAGCAGTGACCGGACATGAGACTTGTTTGACTATGGAAGGCCACCAGCCGTGGAACTGGTCAAACAAATGCAGCGGTCAACTTTATTGCCCCAAAGACCAGACGCAGAGAACGCATATCTGGAAACCATCATTAACAGGTAAGACTTGTGAGATCTGCTCTGTGAATCACTCCTCGCCTCTCTTGATTAGTTTTTTGCACCGTCTTATTAAATGCCACAATCGTGTCAGTATCAAAATAATGAAATGAATTCTTAAAATCAGAAGCACAGGCTTAGTTCACTAATCTGAAATTAATAATGACCGAAATTAAAAACGTTCCTTTTCTTTTGAACCTGAATTGGACTTTCTTTGGATAGAAATTTACATGTCGCAATTAATTTAGTTTTTAAAAATTTTACCATTAGCCTACATTTAGATTATTGGAAGATGTTTCTTTAAAAAAAAAAAAAGTCTGCGTTAAGGTAAATTGCAATAAATGTTACATCATTGTTAATCTTGGAACTATGAAACGATCTTGTAACAAAAGACAGCCCTGTAATTAAAATTATTTTTATTTCCTCAGAGGGAACAGCGGTTTCGTTCTGTCAGCGCGGGAGAAAGAAACGGGTTCCTTACACAAAATTGCAACTGAGAGAGCTCGAGCGGGAATACGCCAACACTAAGTTCATTACAAAGGAGAAGAGACGGCGGGTCGCTTTTTCTACAAACCTGTCTGAGAGACAAGTAACTATCTGGTTTCAAAACCGTAGAGTCAAGGATAAGAAGAGACCTGAAGTCTGCAAAGATGTTTAATCCTATTAAAGATTCATTCATGCAAATGCTGCTTCATAGTGAAGAGTTTAGCTCATTGTTTTTCTTCTTCTTTTTTAAGGGCTATCAGTCGTGCTCAGTCGTACATCCATACTCAGTCGTAGTTTATTCAGATAATGTTTTTATATTGGCATCCAGGTTTGCTGAAAGAATGTTGAGATGTTCAGTGTTTCAGTAGATTTTTAAAGAAGTAATTACTAGTGCGATTATTAAGCACTAGTAATTTTTACGCCATATTTGATGGCTACTGATCTTTCTTTTCATTTAAAATTTTGTTTTATTTTTCGTTTTATGTGAGTGCTATTGTATAGCGAATGTTGAGATGTTCAGTGTTTCAGTAGATTTTTAAAGAAGTAATTACTAGTGCAATTATTAAGCACTAGTAATTTTTACGCCATATTTGATGGCTACTGATCTTTCTTTTCATTAAAAATTTTGTTTTATTTTTCGTTTTATGTGAGTGCTATTGTATAGTACCAGAGTTTTATGGACAAAATCGGGTATGACGCAAATAAACTGAAAAGCAATAGTTTCTCGTGTAATGTTTATTTAAGAGATCCGAGCAAAAAAATAAATAAATAAAAAATAAAAAAATAATAATTTGTTAGACCGTGGCTGGTTTCCCCGAAGCACCGAGTAAAGCGCCAATAGCGCGAAAGTTGCAGTCTTTATTAATGTAATTTTAAGAGTTATAATGTATTATTTATTGTCATTGCAAAGCTACTGTACACTACATTCAACTGGCTTGAATTTAATGTTTGACAGTAGTAGACCTTTAATTTTATGTAGGCCTACTTTGAGAAACATAACTAATGAATTTCAATAGAGGACTGATATTCATAATAGTACGGATTCCACAACTTGCTGAGGCCTGCAACGGTCTGTAAATGTATTTTATACATGAATAAATGGGAACTCATAGGATACCGGTAAAATATAAGCTATATGCCTCGAATGTCCTCGAAGTCGCTTTGGATAAAAGCGACGGCTTTTATTAAAATGTGAAAAAATCAGTAAGCCTGCATAAATGTTAACACATGATCACTGCGTGAACGTGTGATAAATGTGAAGAGTAAAATACTAGTTAGAATATAATTTAAGTGCGATATCCATACACAGAGTTATTATTTTGATAAAGCAGCCCACAAATTGTTGTTTTATTGTTTGATTGACTGATTATTTAATGGTTAATTGAAAATCTTTGAAAAGCAAAAAAAAAGCCACGAGTCCCTTATACCGTTAGTAGAAAAATCTACACAACAAGTTTTTTTGTTGCCTTTAAAACAGGATTTTATTATTTAAAACATTTCATTACTTAAAACATTTTAACATCTTTT
The DNA here is from genome assembly GCF_001515625.1 of Sinocyclocheilus rhinocerous. Lineage (NCBI taxonomy): Eukaryota > Metazoa > Chordata > Actinopteri > Cypriniformes > Cyprinidae > Sinocyclocheilus > Sinocyclocheilus rhinocerous. Next base: position 163,438 of record NW_015660888.1, read on the forward strand.
GAAACTGGGTCTTCTCACTGACCTTGAGACTTATTGTCATACTAGACCTTGACTTTAAGAGGTCTCATAAAAAAAACTTGCCACCAATTCATGAAGCTGCATCGCCACCTACCGGTTAGCATGTGCCTTGCATTAAGATCAAATTCACTTTTGCATTAAAAAAGTAAACCATTCTAAGAATTCAACAGCTATGATCATTTAATAGAGAAGATGGCGTTGTAAGTTATGAATAAATATGTAATATGCAGTCATAAATTAAAGAAAAAAACGTGTAATACAGAGTTAAAAAGTTATGTTCACACTTCTGTTGATCAGAAAATACTTCCCTAAAGGCTGCTCTCATGGTAACTCGTAACTGTTTTACGTTTTGCCGATGGTGGCGAATTCATACGAAGGGTTTAACAACGGCAGTACTTTAAAGAACATTTTTATAGTTCTCTGTCATGCTGTTTTCAGCTTTTAAAAGCGACGCATTTTCATCAAATTATCTGCCTGGTTATTTGGGACAATGAAATGAAATTTAGACTATGACAAACAGTTTTACTGCTGCTTTTAAATGCACTTGGACTTGTATTAGTTAAATCCGCATCTGGACTTTGACCTTGAACTATACTGATGTACCATATATTTTTCATGTACACATTATTATTCTTATAATTATTATTATTATTATTTTAAGGTTGAACATGTGATTATTGGGTTCTGTGTTGTCAGTACGCAACAGAATGTGAATGTCTAAAGCAATCCCATTTGAAAGGTTTTCATGAATTGACTGGACCCGTAAATGTGGGAGGTATACTGTCTCCATTCTTTCCGGAAATTGCCTGTTTACAATAGTCATTTTGCCTGCACGTGCGTATATGTGCACATTCTTTAAACCGTGTTTTGGATCATCTGGACAAATCTACGGAGGTAAGATAAAATATAACTTGCATATCCCGCACTATAAAATTTGAGAGACAGACTCAAACAATAATCCGATATCTAAAGAAATTTTTAATTTCTTGCAACGATAGCTCGGCATCTCAAGACAACCGACTTAATGTTTTCCTTGAAAAGAAATTGAATCGAATGAAGATATTGGCCGCTCAATAACAAAATGTTAAAAATATGGAATTGTTGGCATTGGATCTCTATCAAAAGTTTAAATATTGCTCACAGAAGATCAAAACCTTTTTCACCAAAAAATATGTTAGCATGCGCTTGTGAGCTTAAAGATTTTTTAAATCTTGATTTTTTTAAATCACTGTTTATGTAATAAAACACGAACGCAGATCCTTTAAAAGACTATGTAGCCATAGCAGTAATGCATTATTGTATTGTATGTTTTTTTCCCCCATTACAAATTTAGGAATATTCCCTATCCCCATGCATACATTTTTCATTATGTCTGTTTGTGTGTGTGTGTGTGTGTGTGTGTGTGTGTGTGTGTGCTTAGAGTAATCTGTGTGGCCAGAGTCTGGAATGTAGATGATTTGTCTGAGGAATCCAGCATATGGAATTGTTATTACAGATGTGGCTGTGTGAAGTAACCATCCGTCTGAGAGTATATAAATAAAAGCGGCGTTTTCTTTTTCTCTTTCTTGTCAGCCAAATTCACTTAGAAAAAAATGTTTTACAGGAAGTTATATTGTAACAGAACGTCACACTGGGGTTATAATGTATTTAAAGTCCCTATATTGAATAGTTTCGATCACTTGACATAAAGTCATGCTACAATGCATGTTTGCCTCCGTGAAGGCGCACCAGGACTCTCACTCGCTGTAGCCTTCATTATTAATCAACGCTATTATTTTATGCACTGTATTAAGTAAGATATTCTAAAGAACTGACAGTTTTTGGATTTTCTTTTCTATTCTTTTTATTTTACGTATTTGCTTTTTCAACCCATATTTCACAAAAATAGCGAAGCATGCGATACATAGACCCTCTTTTACATTATATAGCAAAATTCATCGTTTGAAATGAATAGGCAAGATATTGATTGGGATATCTGCAAAAACTGTTTGTTATTTTATATGCGTTTAATGCAATGCCTATTTCTGACTTTGCAGCACTACTGTCACATGGGCGTGGCTAGACATTTTACTTTGCATATCACGTGATGGTGCATTAACAAATCAACAATTACCTTGCCTGCTTCTTTAGGGGTAACTAAAACGGTTTTAAGAAGCGATCAGGCAAGCTCGTCAGAAATGTGTGAGCACAATCTTCTTAGTTCTGGGTATGTTGCTCCCCTTTTGAATTTTCACTCTCCCGACTCCCTGTACCTCCAAAACTTGCGAGGCAATGGAGTCCATCTATCTGGGCTTCCGCAGATGTCCTACAGTAGAAGAGAGGTGTGCTCGCTCCCGCGGAGTTCTCCAAATTCGGCCCAGAGCCGCGCCTACAGTGGCTACTCTCAGCCGTTTTTTAGCAATCCAGCCGCTGTGAGCGCTAGCCTCAACACTCACAAAAAGGGATCACTGGAGGAATCCGGGAGGTACTACTTCCAAGATGTCAGCCACAAATCAGAGGAGCCTGGACGACCTAATACAGCTTACGCAAGTGAGCAGAGAATCACTGGCTCTGCCGGCAACGAAGTTTCAAACTCAGAAAGGCGAAAGCAGAACAGGGTTGCACAGAATGAACTGAGCTTCAGTGACCAGCCAGTGACTGATGGATCAAATCAGTCTGTCAGCTCCAACGCTCCATTTCAAACATTACTGAACACCCAGGCTAGCAGATCAGCCTTCTCCGATGGTACGCAACTTTTGACCCTTCCGTCATAGACGCCAGCGCTGTTTAGATGTCACTCGGTGACCTTGATTTCAGTGGATTTTACTCTGTAGTCTTTATATGTGTGCTTACACATGCCCAACGATAAATGCATAGATGTTACGGGGTAATCAGAGTTGTGGTCGTGTTTAAGAGTTAACGACTTTAGATGACGATAGCCTAGGCTACTAATTCAGTGACATGAAAGAATAATGACTAGTGCACTATTGGATTTTTTTTCTCTCCTCCCCAGGATTGCCGTGGTGTCCCTCACAGGTGAGATCAAGAAAAAAGAGAAGGCCTTACACGAAGCCACAGTTAGCCGAACTGGAGAACGAATTTATGATTAATGAATTTATAAACCGACAGAAACGAAAGGAGCTTTCCGACAGATTGGAACTGAGTGATCAGCAAGTGAAAATCTGGTTTCAGAACCGCAGAATGAAGAAAAAAAGACTTATGATGCGCGAGCATATCTTCACTGTATACTAATTTATTTTATTTTATTTTTATTTTTTTAACAATCTAGGGTTTGTTTATTAGGTGATGGCATCATTCATACAAGAGACTTTTCTTATGGAGATCAAAGTCCACCAAACCCTTCTATCTGGAAACGATTATCTCCCGACCACTTATGAAATATAATTTAATATTGAAGCTGGATATTTTGAAATGTATATTTATTTGCCAAAAACTCGGAGCATTTGTATGTGTCTGGAGTATGTTTTTTGGTGGGAAAAAAAGGATAATTCCATAGTTGTAATGTTAGCAATTTAAAAAGATCACTATGTAAAAAGAATGCTTTGTAGTTTAGAACTACAGCAAACTTAGAGTAGACCTTTTTAATATTTTTGATAAAACCTCATTTGTATCTTCCGATCTAAAAATTTAAGTTTTGTTTTTGTTGCATTTTAACCAAAAGTGTCATGTGTAATATTTATTAAGTGTTCTGTAAATTCTGCCTTATATTAAACTTCTGTGTTCTTGTGCGATACTTGTCTAATTCGGTGGGTGATTATGAAATGCTCGAATAAAAAGCTGTGGTGCCTCCAGTCCAAGCTCAAGTTCGTTTGTTAATACACAAACTCCGGTGTGCGAATATCTTTATTCTGTGAATCTCAATCATTTTATATTTTCTTCAATTATATATAATCGAATTGAACGGAACTTTAACGAGCAAACGAAGTGCTGTAACTATGCACTGTGGTCTATAGGTCATAAGAGGAATTGAAATAAATACAATTTAGTATTTACTTTTGTAGATATGTAGTAAAATGTTATTGATTTAGCTCTTTTCTAAGAAATTTGTTCAAATTACTGCCATAATATTCGTATTTCTAAAAAATATTTCTAAAAAATAAACTTGCTGATTATTCATTGGAATAATGATTGGGTTATTTATTTTGAAAATAGTGTATACAGAACAGGTAAATCAGTGGTACAATCATATGTATTGCGTGCGAAGACAAAACCGGCCTATACCAAATATAAATAAATTAATAAATACATAATATTTTAATATCAGTATTACAAACCAGTGACATGTGGACATAAAGACCATGTTTTTTGTATAGGCTTTGCAATTCCACCTTTCTAATGCACATGCACATACTGTTTATCTGCAAGGTATATTGGTAAACAATTTGGTACAATTATAGTATTATATACATATACAATTATAGTACTATATATGCTTATATAGTAACCTTGTAAACTAGTCTTTACTCTCCGCAAATCATGATTAAACGCATGGTTGCACAGCACCACCGCTGTACACCTTCACCAAATATATTATTATATTATTATTACCAGTATATTTGTATCATCATTAAAATGATCAGGTATTACCATTTTAATTTAAAATATATATTGTCTGAATATCTATAGATAATTAAAAACACACATTAGAAATAAATAAGACATAGGTAAGTTTGTTCCAAGTTTATTGTCTTCACAATTCCTATAAGTGCGATGAAGACTGAACTGTGTTAAAAGACTGAACAAGCAAGAAACAAACGGAATGGAATTTTCTTGAGAGCACTGCAAGACGTTTTTCGGCCGCAGTAGAAACTGGGGGCGCCAATACAAAGTTAAGGTCAAGTTAGTGACCGAAATTGACAAATGAAGACAAATATTGGAATCATCCATATATATATATATATATATATGTGTGTGTGTGTGTGTGTGTGTGTACAAGAGTTTGCACAACTCTCACATTACAAGGCCAAACCGCATGATAATTTATTTGATGCGCTAACGCGGTTTAAATTATTGAGAAAATTGTTTTGAAAAATCTTTGGACACCGACTGATAAACAGACTCATCTTTTCTTGGGCTATAACACTTTGAGTTCTACCCAGAACAAAGGTGCAACAAAAGACAAACTCTTTCGTATGGATCGTACAAGATAAGCGTTTCGTTAAGAAAGCCACCCACTTTCGCGATTCAGCTTTCTCGCGAAAATGAAATTTTAAATGTGTTAACATCTCTTCTGGAATGGATAGTTTCTCATTGTAAATCAAGAAACTGTATTTACCAATAAAAAACATTATGATCTTTATAGATCACTATAGGCAGGTTAGCAGATTAAAAATAATAATAATAAATTCAAAAAACAAAAACAGATTTAAAATACAACAGGCAGTACAAAAACAATATAACAACTTTGGCTGTTTGTTTGTTTTATAAGCTTAACACCAACTTTGTGGCTCATATAGATATGAGACATGTATATTTATTTATTTTATAAATAAATAAGCGGTCAATTTGTAGTTTTTCCATAGTCTCTCGGTATGTAAAAGTCACTATTTACCTCCACCCAGGACACTACACCATAGCGCATCCTTTTGCCTGTGCAATAAAATGATTTGGCTGACGGTTGTTGGTGATTGCCGGGTGCTCATTGTCTCAAACGACAGACGTTCAAAGCCAGAACAGTTGTTTTGTACTTGGCAGTGTGAATCCGTCTATCTTCCTGTTCTTCCTTTCCGTAACTGCGTCGAGGAATTTTATTCAAATCGTTACAAAATCGTTTGACTATTGGAATACATTATCGGACTAAATTGCAGATTTTACTTCAGGCTAAAAAAAAGAAAGGTATGAAAATAGTATTATCCTTTACTATATTGCCCTTTGTCGTTTTTGGAAACAGTGACTAAATGTTTACTTTCTGTAGACTGCGAAGAATAAACAAAATCTGCTTTCGCTGACATTTGGTGAACTGCATTACATTTCTGTGTGTTTCTGTGTCAGCTCCCAGATTTTTTCCCCATGCGTTTTCTTTTTTGCCTTCTCTTTTTCATTCTTTCCTATGTCTTAAATGTATAGCCTAAGTTATAACAAAATATGGGCTTTCCAAGAATTTTTGTAAAATAGCCTATTGCAGATTCAGAAACATACGTAAAAATTATGTTTATTAATGTACCGTGCATTTTGATCAAATCTCCTTTGCAAATCTCAATTTCCGAGTTTACGGAAAGTATAGGGAGAGACTGAAAAACATTGCAGTTTTGCTTCAGTCGTCAAAGTTTTCTGCGAAGGAAAGGTGGTTGGGAAACCTAGGAAAATCTTAAAATAAAGCAACTGAATAGTACAACTCAATGTGGTGCATTGGAAATAAATTGCTTAATGTTGTGATGAAGGTGCTTCATTTCATTAACTATGATTTTAAACAAAATATTTGATGTGGTATTTCTGTGATTGTTTACTAATGCCTTGAAATACAACTTGGGAGTTTCAAAAATGCAGGCAACCAATGACCTTCCTCATGCGGTTACCTATGAGTCGCTCACTTAATGACTGATATTGATATATGGTAATTTTTTTTACCGGATCACATGACACAATTACCTCAAGAATCGATCAAGATGAATTGCACGTCAGCGTACGTTTCCGATTTTTTCTTCTTGGCGAGTCCTATCCACACGCATATGGTGCAATAGATTGGCAAAGTTTAATAGTCAAGCAAGCGATTTTTTCCTCTCTAAGGCTAAAGCGAGCAATGACGGACTACGAGGATCGCAGCAACTGTGCATCGAATATGTATTTACCTTACTATGTTTCTGCTCCTGATTTCTCGTCGGTCTCGTCGTTTTTACCACAAACTACGTCGTGTCAAGTAAATTTTCCCTATTCTTCCAACCTAGCGCAGGTCCAACCTGTTCGTGAAGTGACTTTCAGAGACTATGGACTGGATCATCCGAGCAAATGGCATTACAGGGGCAATTACGCTTCATACTATTCAACGGAGGAGATAATGCACCGAGATCTCCTGCAGTCATCAAACAGAGCGGAAATGATTTTTAAAAACGATTCCATGTATAGCCATCACGGTGGTACTAACTCCTCGTGCCATTTCTTCACCAACGTCGGCCGAAATGGGGTACTTCCTCAAGAATTTGATCAGTTTTTTGAGACTGTTAACTCTGAGAAGCCCAACCCTGAGCAGTCCAAACAAAAACCAGATACGAGTGTCCCCGGAGATGCTGCATGTAATGTGTCCACAGATAGCGCGGAACAGACCAAACAAGACCCTACAGTAACCGTGGAGGAGGATTCCTCAATATCAACCTGCGATGAAGAAAAGAACAACGGCTCAAGTAGGTCCACGCTTTTATCGGCGGTTCAATTCACATTACTTTATCGGTTAGCTTTTATGTGCCGCTTTATAAGCATGCAAAAGTTTTTTTATATAGCTAGTAAGATTCTCTTTGCTGTTGTAAAAATCTTTACGATGTGGAAGGCGCTTTCGTCGGATCATTATACATCTAAATAGGCTATACGAAATGTAATCGAGAAAGCACGTGTTTTAAAAATATCAAGTCTGTTGCTTGCTTCAGTAGTAATTCGTTTCATTATCACAAAATATTTTTTAACATAGAAGAGAAACACTTTAATCGAACTGAAAACACACATACGGATTACTCTGCGTTTCTACATTAAGTGTGTGTGCGTGAGCGTGTGGGCCGGTTGCATGCTTTCATGTGGCAGATCTTGTATTGTTTTATAGTCTATGTGTACATACTTTAGTTTTTCCGATTGTTTTGTCTTTGTAACTGCAGTGTGAATTACACAATAGTCTCGATACAGATTTGGCATTAGTATCTGAAGTATCGGATGTACTCGAACTTTTAATGTCAACTCATGAAGCATCTGCAGTTGTATTGCAACTGAGTTAGCCTTTAAATTTATTGTAATGTAATCAAGTTACTTCTCTTTTTATAGGTACAACAAAGTCCAGAAAAAAGAGATGCCCATATTCGAAATACCAGATCCGAGAACTTGAACGAGAATTCTTTTTCAATGTGTACATAAACAAAGAGAAACGTCTGCATTTGTCAAGAATGCTCAGTCTTACAGACCGACAAGTGAAGATTTGGTTCCAGAACCGAAGGATGAAAGAGAAAAAGGTGAACCGAGATCGTCTCCAGTATTTCACTGGAAATCCATTGTTCTGAAAGGCATGCTATTGGCCGAGACGATGAAACGATGGCTATTCTATTATGTCATAATTGTGGGACATCATCCATTCGCCGGACACCTGGGCTATTTTCACGTCAACTCTGTATTTTACAACTATGCAAAATACTTGCTATCAAAAATGAATGTGATCTGCGATTAAAATTCTGCACAAATGATCTACAACAGTGTATTCGCGATGAGGGAAATTATCAGTTATCAGGAACATAGGTGCTCGACAATCTCTTCATACTATGTTTAATGCCATTGAAATGCAGTAGCTTTGTATTTGTATTTATTTATTGTGTTTTTCATTGTTCCTCGAAGTGCATTCAAGTAACACACTGCATTGTCAGCAATGCGTTTGGTTACATCAAACAAGTACGTAATTGCATCGAGGTAGAACTGTGTATGCATTTATTCGTTTGAAGCATGTAATGTATCTACGTATTAAATAAAGAAAAAAATACAGCAGATTTCTATCTATTGCTGTGACGCCTCTTGTGTGTGATGGTAGACCTACGCGTCTAAGTCAGCAACAAAATTTGTTATTTAACAGTCATTTGTTGTTATTAAATAACATTATTTAAGTTTTTTTAACAGAGTTGCATTTCAAACTTATAGGCCTACTTATTTTTCAGACGAAGGCTGATTTTGATTATTAGAGGAAGAATAAACGTGAGGTAGAGAGAGAACTATTTCCATTGGTAACTTTATAAGTCTTTGACTAATTCCTTTCCTTGTATGTTGTTTTACACTAAGGCTATTTACTAAACCTTGAACAGTCTAGACAGTACAATAAACTCTGGGCAGTAAATTAAATTGGGGCTATTGGACCCACTATCCACTTCAACTGCGACTTTGCCCTGAAACACAAAGGGTGCAGATGTTTTGTTTTTCTGTCTAGGAAGATATGAACTCAGTATGTGAACAAATAAAAGTGAAAATATAATATTAAGAGTTTGGCTATGTTGCAAAAGAGGCCTAGTCCTCGAACTGAAATCCTACGCATTACATACACATCACCGAATTTCTACAAGCTTTTACGGGGCTGTTTACGTCAATGTAGCACGTGAAGACTTACAGTAACAAAGTTACAAAGTTAGATGTCGTCAACAAATTTAAAACATCATATGAAATATTGCATTTGAACTTCTGTAATGTCAAGGTCGTCACCCTTAACCTTTTTGAATAAGTAAAGGCGCCTTTTTGAGGTTCTCTTTGAAAAACTACGCCCTCTCAGAGGCGCCGCAGTGCAGCACGGCCCAATATGGCCGCTGCATCCACTCGCTCCCACTGGCAACACACTGACCTGCCTTTAAAGGCCTCTATACACATACAGTTACCTCTTACTGGCTAGGTTAAATACTATAGGCAACTCCACATAGACGCCGTTTGGCTAGGTGATATGCTGTAAAATAAAACCATATAAATACAACCTTATCACTTACTCCTTAATGTTTTTCTTGCATAACTAAGATTTAGGCAAGGGTAACAATGCAGTAATATAAGGCTACTACAAGTGTTTCGGTGGTGTTTTCTTAAGACTATGCTTAAATAACCAAAAAGCTTACAAAAGACTCTTGGTGCAGACATTATTTGTTGATTTTTATCTCATCAGTAGACATTATGGAGCGGCAACTTCTGTGGTTGCAGAATATAGGCCTACTGGAAAAACAAAACTGACTTCTGTAGTGCTAGGCAAACGCAGGATCCTACAAGCTACTTTTGTTTCCTAGATGTGAGTTTCCTAAATGTTTTAGCCGTGTGTACAGTATATCCAATTCACTCCAATATTGTTGTGTGTTTTATAATATATTGCATGTCATAATAAGGAATCTTAAAATAGACATCCCTTTGATTATTTACATTTCGTTGATACTGCTTGAAGCCACGAGAGGGCGAACTTACAGCAATGATCTGACCTGGTGCTGTGCGTGATTCAAGTTTAGTTGTTCTTCAAAACAATGATTTCTGAGCGGAGTTATGAGATCTAATATAATGTTTTTACGCCCGTGTACTGTTAATGGCAATAAGTTAGTATTGCTACTCACTCTTATCGTTAATTATATTTGTGCTCTAGCATTATATTTCAGAATAACCTGAAAAAATAACCTGAAAACCCGGAAAATATATTTTAGTCGCGTACGGAGGATATCTTTCTCTGCAGTTGGGGAGACAATTAAACATCTGCTCAGCGCCTTTTACACGCTTTAACATTTGGTGGCACAGTCCCTTTTTTGGGAAACGTCCCGTTCAATAAAGAGATCATACATAAACAGAACAGCTATATAATAATAATAATAATAATAATAATAATAATAGCCAAATAATATTAAAAATAATAATTAATGTCTGTCGTCGTCGTTGTTATATCATTCTTAATATAGCAAGCATAGCCCATTACAACGTAGCAGATCGATTTTTAAGGGCTTCACCAGCTTTTAGTTTTATAATATATTTGATAAAGTTTCCCGGTGGACGACAGACTTGCGTGTACAATGAAAAAAATGAAATACTCCTAATGATACATGGATTATAGCATAACGTAGCTGCAGTCCACTACTTATTTAGGAAATTATTAAACTGTAGCCTACGCATCTCTACGGCATCCTCTTATTAATCAGGACTTTTTTATTATTAAGTTCATCTATTTAAGGGTGAACCAAGAAATTACATAAACAAACCCGTTGTCGAAGAATTATAGTGTTAATGTATTTACTTTAAATTCATAACAGAGATCAATTATGCATTTCGCATAGTAGTATAATAATTTGACATATGTGATTATGAAAGCTGTATACTTTCAAATATGAAAATTGTGTAACTGCTTGGTGATTATGTTTGGTTTTCAGATGTCAGTCTGATTCTGTATTTTTCTATAGTTATTCTGTATTTTTTGTTTGTACTGACAGTGTTTACTAATTTTAACTTAATTTACATAAATGTGTTATAGGAAAACCATTTATTTAGCGCGTGTATGCGTGCATTTTATTAAAATTATATAAAGAAATTGTGCGTGATTGTTCATTAATCTAAAATCATTGTATGATAAGATTTCTATATAGACAAGTTCATAACTCCGTATAGCTATTTTTATATTTTAGTATTTTATGTATAACGACAATAGTATTCCTTGTGACAATAGATTATATACCTGTAATAAACACACTTCCCATGATTAATTCAGCGGCAAAGATGGCATTTTATTCTGCGTGCGTATTTGCATTGTATCAAGTTCTGAAGCAGACATAATTTGATAACCTTTGTAAATGCTGTTTAATTCTGCAAACGTATTTGCATATTTAGTTACAAATTGATAATGTTGCATATAACATGTTATTGCTGAATAAAGATGTAAGTATTTTAAAAGCAAAGTGTAAATACGTTTAAAACGCTATATTGTTTTACAAGATACACGATCATATAAATGTATTTATTTCAATAAAAAACACCTTTTCACTCTGTACATTTAAAAGAACTGCATTAATTACTCAAATTTCATGAAAATTAATTTATACCTTTGACAAGCGCTATATATTTTAAACAAATAGCCTACCTCACATCTTTATAATGATAAGTTGAATGATAACGTGATGAAAAACGAATTATATGTCTGGCTGACATATAATTCTGATGTAACAAGTACAAGGTTTCTTTTATTTAATTTAGAAAATAACAACAAACAACAAACATGGTAGCCTATTACATGAATTATTAAATAGTAATCACATTGAAATGTCCTTTGCAGACAGGCAACATCAATTGTGTAGATTAAAATATAAATAATGATAAAAGCAAACAGAAAAGTTGAATCACAATTTTGCTTTTCACCCTTAATCCAGTATGCAGTTAACGGTGTTTAGGCCCACGTCCGCCGCCTCATTTTGCTCTGCATTGTCCTCTGCATTTTGCCTATAGTGAAACTGTGAACTACGAGAAATTCCTTCTGCTGTGTCTGCCGACATTTCTTTTCTTGACCTTGAATTGGAGTTAAAAGGAATACAAAATAGACTGTGCTTAATGCTGTCATTTATTTTCCTGGTTCTCGCTCTTTGTTCAACAGTATAGTCTATATCAATCCAATTTCGTCACATTTTGTCTTAATTGCATATGTTGCATATATGAAAATGGATTTAACAATGTTATTTTGACCGTCTTGAAACCAATTTCAAGTCCTTGTTCTAGGTGTCGCTGTTGACCACGTCTACAACTTCAAATCGCGTGTCAATGCGCCCACGTGACGGGGAAGAGCCTACGTCTCAAGGCCATTTTCAAATTTCATTGGTGAGAGTGTCATGTGGTTGCAGAGAGACTCTCTGGGTTATACAGGGATTGTTTTGCTAGATATGTCAGCTTACAGAGGACACTTCTCAGCTTCTTTAAAAAATACTCTCCAAAATGTCCTTTCCCAACAGCTCTCCTGCTGCAAACACGTTTTTGGTAGATTCCTTGATTGGGGAGTGCAGAACAGATTTTTATTCCAGCAGTAACATGTACATGCCAGCCACTGCAGAAATGGGAACCTATGGAATGCAAACCTGTGGACTCCTGCCGTCTCTTGGCAAACGGGGGGAAGTAAACCACCAAAACATGGGCATGAACGTCCACTCGTACATACCTCAAACTGATAACTGGGCAGATCCAACCAGGTCCTGCCGATTAGAGCAACCGCTCAACCAGATGTCCACCTGCACATTTTCACAAAGCATAAAAGAAGAAACTAACTGTTGTATGTATTCCGACAAGAGAGCAAAGGTCAGTTCGTCCGAGATACCCGCGTACTCCAACCTGATTCCCGAAACATGTTCCGTTGATAGTCCCGAGATTCCTGTCCCTGGATATTTTAGACTAAGTCAAACTTATGCGACGGCGAAAAACCCGGACTTTGACAGCGAGACGATGAGCCCGAGCACTACGTTAATGCAGCTGAACAGGGTAACTCCAAAAGCGCAGTCAACGCCCTTTGTCGAGGTGGAAAAGAAGCTTCCGCACGATCGGGACACAAGGAGCTCTTCCCCGGCGCGGAGTCCAGAGCCCAAAGTCAGCACGCTGGAGGAGAAGAATTGCTCAACTGAGGCGTCTGTCTCCAGCCCTGAATTGCCACAAAGAGAAGGCAAAGGTGGGTACAGTAAACGGATTAATCGCGTCTTGGTGTAATGCGAACGCACCGGCATCATAAAACCCAATATAAAACACAAACAACCCGAAAGTCGTAATGTTTAATGGGAGTCTTACTCAGGTTGCAGTAAAAAGCCTTAACAGGAAACCGCGCTGCGAGGGCGCGTTAACATCAAATACCTTTTGTTGTAAGTGACTGTGGTCAATATAAGCACAGTCTTGGTGAAATGTATTTGCAACTTTATCTATTCAGCAGGAAAATGAATGTACTTTTAATGTAGGAACCATTCATTGACATTTATTTGTTACTAACTGCAGCATGGTTAGTATAGCTTGGCAAAATCAGATTTCTGGTGCAGTAAGTTAAATATACAAAATTGCCTATAGAAAAAATACATTGGTTATAAGGAGTAATTTAACTTATTAAAAAGACTAAATGTAAACCTCAGAAAAAAAATAATAATAAAAATTCAGTAAAAATACGCTGTAGGGATATAGTCAACACTTGAATTGTCATTATGTGCTGAAAGACCAAAAGAGGCCACATGGGCTATTACAGCTATTTTGACTCAGTTAATTCTAATGATCTGTAGGTATAGGTTTAATTATGATAACTGTTTTAACAAGCATGCTGTCTATTTTTTCTCATGTAGAAAGAAAGGGTCTTAATTTCCCTTTTTTGTTTTGCTGTTGGCTCACTGTCTTTTTGTTTTGCAGAGTCTAAAAACGACACACCGACGAGCAACTGGTTAACCGCGAAGAGTGGAAGGAAAAAAAGATGTCCGTACACAAAGCACCAGACCTTGGAATTAGAAAAAGAGTTTTTATTCAACATGTACCTGACTCGGGAGCGCCGTCTAGAGATAAGCAAAAGCGTCAACCTCACTGACAGACAAGTGAAAATCTGGTTCCAAAACCGCAGGATGAAACTTAAGAAGATGAGTAGAGAAAACCGTATTCGTGAACTCACATCCAATCTCACTTTTTCGTGAGCATGCAAACAAGAGCATTTCAAAAACTTACCTCCCCGTTTCGGTCCATCTGTGTTCTCCTGTATAATATTGACATGAGGGCAGTGTGCATTGTTTTGGCTACTTTCACGTTCCAGTGTTGTGATCGTTGCTAAATCTTTATCATTTGTTGCTACATATTTGATTGCATTTGAAATGTGAAGCCTTGTGTATTTCAATATGTTTCACAGGGTATAAAAGTGGTGTTAGGTCTTAACGTATATAATAAAATCGAAACAAGACTGTTCCCAGCGGTTTGATTTCAGCAGGGACAGAGCAAAAATGTCGCAGAAACATTTGCGCCAAAAAAAGGACATGAAAGCACATTTGAAAGTAAAGGTCACCCATTCTTTCTCCAGTGAAAACGTACATTTATCTGAAATAATTACGTATAAAGGTTTCTGTATACTAGGTGTTTAAATGTCTGTATCAGTGCATGTTTGTGGCATGTGGTCAGTGGACAATAAATTCATAATATGTCATAATAGTGTTTGTTGTAATATTTGGTATAATAAAGTTTCTAAACCACAGTTTAATAAAGACCAAATTACATTACCCAATACACCCCCAAACACACACACACACACGCACAAGAGAACATATCCTTGGATTTGTACACTTTCGCTAATTAAAACCCCGTTTGTAAAATATATGAGCAAAACAATGTCATTTAAAATATGATCTTATGTTAAAATATAGTCCGTGTTTGGGCCTGAATATATGTCATTTTATAAATGTATTTTTGTACTTATATTCAAAGACAAATTAGCAAATACAAACAAATTTACAAATAGGCCTACATGTCAATTGATATTTATTTGAAAAAATATGTTTTGATCGACAAAAAAGCCATTGAATTCTTACTTGCTTTGCACTTTTGCTTTGCAAAAAAAATCTTACGGACGTCACTGACAAACAAAACAAACATTTTCTTAATTCCTGTATGTAATCCACTTTCCACAAGTCTAAAAATTATATTAGGCTATTGTTTGCATTTTTTTCTCTAGCACTGACGACTCACTCTCCGATGTGCATACAAAAAAACACAATGCCAAACATGCCTTTATAGGCACATTCTTAGATATGTTCAAGTGTGTGGCCACAGATGGGAACGCATATTACAATCTTGACCAATATTGTAACAGATGAGCTCTCAGTGACAACTTGTCGACAAATAACATTATACAACATTGTTTTCTCACTCAAATTATTTTCTCAAATCAGCAAGAACGATGCAATGAATTGAGTTTAATCTCTCTTCACACAAATGATCTATTCGGTCTTGAACCTTTTTGTTATTTTATTGTAAAGTGACGTAGCAACATCCGCTTTATTACCATCAGTCATTCCACATAGTCGTCGCCACCTTGTTCAGTGCCCATGTTCCCATACTTATTATTATTATTATTTTATTAAATGATAGACACGTGGGTCAAGACACTTTGAAATGCCAAGAGTCTTTTTTATTAAGGGAGCATTAATACATAATCAAATACACCTCATAAAAATTTTATTGATACACATAAAATACTATGACTCGCTTTTCAATGAGTACCAAAAATATACACAAATATTACTTCCTGTGTTAATCTTATAACACCTTACAGTCAGTATCAAACTTACAACAACTGAATTGCAGATCTTAACACTAAAGCAGCGAGGACCGTTTATAAAATCTGAGAATCTGTGAGGCTGTGGTGGTTCGTTGTTTTACAGCATGTTATTACATTTATTTTACGAGGACTTGCAACTCGGTACTCTATAAAATACTTTACAAGGCTAGAGTATGACATA
>NW_015660888.1:179814-222494 GCF_001515625.1 Sinocyclocheilus rhinocerous
AGTACCAAAAATATACACAAATATTACTTCCTGTGTTAATCTTATAACACCTTACAGTCAGTATCAAACTTACAACAACTGAATTGCAGATCTTAACACTAAAGCAGCGAGGACCGTTTATAAAATCTGAGAATCTGTGAGGCTGTGGTGGTTCGTTGTTTTACAGCATGTTATTACATTTATTTTACGAGGACTTGCAACTCGGTACTCTATAAAATACTTTACAAGGCTAGAGTATGACATACCTTATGACGAAATTCTGCAAGATTTTAAACTGCTGGGATCGTTTGTTAAGCTATCAAGGGTGAGGGCTGGCACTGAAATAAATGTATGTATTAATATGACCTTGTTAAAAAAAAGTATTGGTTTAAAACATGTTGAATGCAGAATATCAATGCATCTAAGTGTAAGATGAAAATAATTTCTTATCTTATTTTTAAGAGTACAAATCAAACATACCGTTATAAGCGGACTGATTTACTCTCTGTATTAGTAAATATGATCACGTGATTCATGCAACCAATCACTGAAGATGAAGGCAGCAAAAATACTATGGTTGTTCAGAGGCAAGGTTTCTGAAACAGAGTAACGGTTTATATGAGTTCGAAGGGATCCAAAAATGTCGACTAGTTCAGCTCTCAGTTGCTATTATGTGGACTCTATTATGGGGCACGACACGGAGGATGTGTACGGAGCGCGTTATGTCCAGGGTTCACACACCGCGCCCTCGAGGCCGTCAGGTGTGGTGGAAAATGCGGACTTTTCCTCGTGCAGCTTCGCTCCCACGTCAACCGTGTTCCCTGCGTCCTGGACCTCGGTTCATCAACCATCTACTGCTGCTGTGTCCGGAATTTACCATCCATACGTTCACCAGACCCATCTTTCAGACAACAGATACGTCCGCTCCTGGATAGAACCAGTCTCAAACCATATCTCTCTATCGGGGTTCCACTCTAGTAGTCGGCACAGCGGCACAAAGACTGAAAGTTTACCCTCGAAAAGGACTGAAAGCGCGACGTTTGAAAGAGAAACGCCGGTGATTCCCGAGTATAGTTGCAACGCTGTATCCGAGAGCGTAGACAAAGCGACTGAAGAAACGGTTGCAAATGATATTTCGAGGCATGATGAACCTAAAGACGAAAAACAACAACAACTTGACCCAAGTAAGTAAAATGAATTGCCCCTTGATTTACAACCTTCCAACTGTCCCAAACTGGAGGCTTTACAAACCTATAAAAGTGTCCGGGCTCTTACCACGGGCCGAAATATTGCCTTCGTCTGTATAGTGAGAATGCTATATATATATATATATATATATATATATATATATAGCTTATTGATACAAATAGTTGCATTCACATACACACAATTTTTTATGGATAAATATTAACGTATAGCTAGCTCCCTTTGATATTGCCAGTCTAATCAAGTGCTCTAATCAATTGTGGACGTAAAGCTTATTTACGTTTTTTTTTTTTTTTTCAGGCAACCCTGCAGCAAACTGGATCCATGCGAGATCAACAAGAAAGAAACGTTGCCCGTACACAAAATATCAGACTCTGGAATTAGAGAAGGAGTTCCTTTTTAACATGTATTTAACGAGGGATCGTCGTTATGAAGTTGCACGAATCCTGAATTTAACAGAACGGCAGGTTAAAATCTGGTTTCAGAACAGAAGAATGAAAATGAAGAATATATATAATTCAACAGAAGATATGCCATATATATGTGAGTTATTATGTGAGTGACTTGAAATGAATGGGTAGCGTATTCCACAATAAATTATACAGTAGCTTGGCTTAAAACGTCTAAAATCGGTTTCCTAGCACCATCATTCAGGATCTGAGAATTCAGTGTCCTATCTTTCAAAGTAAAATTCAGCGTCAGAAGTTACTTATCCTTATTCATAAAAATCCTACCACTAAAATGTCTTATAGGAAATTAGGATATGGTTCGTGGTCTGATCAGTTTTGAATGTGAACTTTAATTCTGTCCATAATGCATGCAAAACCCGCTCTTCACCTTCATGCAGCCACATGTAATAATTTACTGTGCCGTTAATTTCTCTTTTTTAAATTGGTCATTACGTACAATCTCATATTTCTAATCTCTCGTTTCAAAACTAGTGTTTTTCTAGTTGAAGCTCTTGCTGGTGTGGTAGATGCATCAATACATCAGTGTTGTATAGTGAATTTGGGTGTAGACAAGCTTGGTTAAATACTCTACTCGTGCACCTACTGTGAAATTGTTCTCTTTTTACACCGTTTTACAAATAAATTGCATATTCGACTGCACACTGCTATATGTACAGGCCTTTTAAATAAAGGTTTGTAATAAATACGTTTTTATATACGGTGCTACGACCTGCGACAAGACTCATTTTGATTCATGCTGAACACAAAATACAGATTCATTGTTAGGTAATATTGAAAAAAAAAGTTTATGATTAGGAAAAGGTGTTGCAAAGAACCCCAATTTATCGTCAAACCTGTACCAAGAATTGCTTTAGAGCAGGAAGAAATTGGGTCCAATAAAGCTATAGAAAGAGCCAGACGTCTGGTCTAAATGAGTTTATGGTATAGGACTGTAATTGCTCTTCTCTTTGAAACTAACCTCACTGGTTCTTTGTCTGTTACTTGCACACAAAAACGTAGACACTTCTACGGGGCGTCTGGTCGATGTATTGATGGTGAGACTAAAGCGCCATCGACCCCCCCAGTACACTGAAAGTCACGTTTATTCACGAAATGCATCTCTACTCTACAAACCTTAAAGCTGACAATCGTTTGGGGTGTTGCTATTACAACAAAATGCAACAGGGATGTTTCCATCTTAGAAAAAAGGTCGACATAACATCCAATTATATACTTATGACAAGCTGAGTAGAGGTAAAATATCAGCGTCTAGCTGTCATGCATTCGTTGCATCACCTATTTTTCATTCTGAACAAATAGACTTCAAAATATATTTAAATGCATGGGAACGTGACTGCAAAAAAGAAACATGTATGTATCCCGCAATTTTCAAAGAATGCAAGAATAAACAGGGGTGCACATTATTGCCACTAGAGGGCATAGCTGTTCTGTGAAAATAAAGGGCTGCGCGTAGCTGTGCACATTTATTTACAGGAGCTTAATCGGATATCAAAACAGGGCAACTACTGGAAAATTAGTTACATTCGAATTTGCTTCCAGAAAGTTAATATTTCGGGACAAACATATGCGCTCAGTTCTCCCATGGTTAAGGTGCATCCGTATTTGCAGGGTCTGTTTTGAATAATACTATATATGGGTTGAGAAAGGACAAGGAATTTGGCCATTGGGCATGTATCTCAGTATGGAGCACTGTGTGGGTTAGTTATGGCTAAACAGATAAATGTATGTAGATGACATTTGTGGATAGAATTTATTATATTATTACGATTTGGGGGTTCCGGGCTCTCTATCAAATGTGTATTTGCTTATTATATTAATAATGACCCATAACAATTGGGCTAAAGGAGTTTATAAGGTAGACTACTAAGTGAGGTTACTACAGTTTATTTCACTTTACGTTCGCTTTAACATAATGTTTCTTTCCTTTCGACTAAAAGTGCAATACAAATGGAATCATCAGGAGAACATTTAGAAATGAAAAGTAAAAATGTCGCTTTACTCAAAACAGCATACAGCAACATATATAAATGTAACAAAGCCGTTTGCTTTATTTGTTTTAAGCAATAACGCACGATGAAAAACAAAATCAACTACAAACTAAATCTAGTTTTAAATATTTATAGATTTGTTGTTACATCTGAAATGTTAACACTTTTCTACATATGATGTTGGTAATTCAGTGTTTCAACAAAACAACAGTTTCTAATAATAACTCTTCTTCTTCTTCTTCTTCTTCTTCTTATTATTATTATTATTATTATTATTAATAGTAGTAGTGGTAAATGAATACATGCAAATGCAATGAAAGCAGTAGGCCTACAAACCGAAAAAGCACAGCATTCCGCTGACTCCAAACATAGATGGAAAAGAGCAAAACATACACTTAATGTAATTTTCCTTTCCTTCCTCTCCCTCCCTGTCTGTCATGTGATCTATAACTAAAAGCAAACCTGTTTTGAGGCATGCTGTAGCACCCTGACTGCAGAATTTGGCTGTGGGCCTGTTCACCAAATAACATCAGCTCTCAATCACATCTGATTCCACTGGCATTTGTAACGATCTGACATCACCAACGAGTTACATAACACACTGGACGAAGTATTTTCTCCTGCGGATCAACATTTCCACAAAATGCTGAACGGAAGGCATGTGATGGCGTATGGCGACGGCCAGCACTGATGCAATAATTGTATCTGCTCGGGAAATCTGCGACACGGAGCGCCAGTTATCAGTCGAATCCTGGTGGAATTACGTGTCACTGCGACCGCTCTAAATTTTACGCACACGATAACTTTCAAAGACAGCGGGTCTTTACGACACTGCGAGAGGCCGGGTCGCTACAATAGCCTACCGAGCCTGTAAATCGTCCGGTATAGTAATACTGGCTCGGAACCAGCGTGCCTAAATCAGCGCTCGCCTCCGTCTCAGATGTTCCCTTGGATGAGACTTCAAGGTTGTCGGGCATAAAATCTGTTTTCAGATTACTGTAGCTTCCCTTTGATTATAACGGCGTTCCCTTTCAAGACCCCCCCAACCACCACCACTACCATCACCTCTCCATACCTACCCCGTTATTCCATACAAACCTGAATTCAATTATATATTTCTGAAAGAGATATGTCTGTCCTTAGAAAAGAGGAATATACACGTACCCCGAGTGAAGGTATTTATGTATTTATTTTTTTTATTTGTATGTATTTTTTGTTTCATTTATTAATTTTAGTTTTAATTTTGAATATTCAGAAGCACTTATGCACGCAAACATTCTATTTTTTTCCTGAAGTGATATACGCAATAAATAAAACATGGTGATTACAAGCAATGGTAATAAGCCCGCGTTAAAAAGCTGCAGCTTTTAACTGATATATGAGCCCGGTCTCATGAAAATGCGTATAAATAGTACGCCAAATAAAAACGAAAACTCGTGGTAATGATACGCAAAAATTGACTTTGGCGTGCATATGATGCGCATGTGTTTGGCGTGCATATAATACGCAGTTTTCGCGTACATATGATACGAAATTTGTTGGCGTGCATATGATGCGCAGTTTTCGCGTGCATATGATACGCATCTACCCCTCAACCCTAAACCTACCCATCGCGTAGCATATACAGGCCAAAGTCAATTTTTGCGTATCAATACCAGGAATTTTCGTTTTTATTTGACGTACTATTTATACGCACATTCATGAGATCGGGTTGGATACATACACATGACGCTAAATTCGGTTTCTTTAAATGATAATTAATTTACTCTAAAATAAATGTTTAACAAAAAACTGAGAGTGTTATTTGATGTTAAATTAGCAAAATATACATGCATAATTAATTTCATTAATTTTTATTTTTTATTAGCCTATATATTATTCGTGTTAACAATTTTGCACAGAATATATAAAATCGCGATTTCTGTATGCAAAACCATAATGTTAGCCTGGCGTCTACAGCTCTTCTGACACCTCCAGCCTCAGAACTGATAGCAGTCCTTTTGACACACAAGGAGAAACAAAAAACATAATTAGTGTTCAAATAGACACACAAACAGAAACACAGGCAAATTATTATTTTCTAAGATTCTCCCAATCTAAATAGCGAACAAATGTATGAATCGATGCTTTGTTGATCAAAGCACATTATGAGAACCATATTCAGAACTGTGTATTTCTATTGTCGTTTATAAAATGTATAAGTTATGCAATGATCAACTATTAGTATCAATTATTATTCAGTTTAAACAAAAGTATTACAATAATTTCATACACTTAGCTTCAAAATTCATCCCTTATTCGTAGCGTACCTATTATCTAATATTATGCATTGTGAGCATTAAAGTAGATTTAAGTAGACCTAGTTATTACACATACAATTTTTTTATTGGTAGTCGGTGCTTACTTTTCTAGGCTAATATGATTTTATAGCTACAATTATGTACATTTCTAGGTAGGCCTAAATTAAACTCAAACTAATTCAATTATTTTACATATTTTATACTTACAAAACAACACAAATTAACAACATTTTAGCGTGTCTTTACAATTTCTCTCTCTGCCTGCCTCTCTCCCTCTCTCTGTTTTGCTGTCTCTCTCACACACCCACAAACACACTCTCTCTTAGCAGATGTCTGTGACTATATTTTCTTTGCTGAGGAAGTGCAGCTGGCTCAGTCATTATGCGCAAAATACTAGAGGCTTTGCGGCAGCCCAGATTCCTTTTTGTTAGAGACAATTTACAGCTTTGTAATAGATCTTTTTATGGGCCTATTTCGTCTGTCAGTGGATGCCACTGGTCATGTGCAAGACGCAAACGTCTTCATGACCCCTTTTCCTGATTTCCCAAGCGATTTTCCCACTACATTCTGTGGCTAAAGGCTCCGAATCCAAAATATACCGTGTACTCATATATTTAAATATGTATTTTTTTGCAGTGTACTGTTATCTGTGTTAGAGATCGAGAAGACAAACTCAAGGCTTTGGTAACGTGCATGACCGATTACGTATGTTGTCAGATGCTTCGGGTGTTACAAGGGTTGCATTTCTAAACAGAGCAAGCAATACAGTACTGGACGACTGATTTGAAACAAGCTTCATAATATTCACCAGCAGCGCGGGAGGCAAACATGGATTACAGGGCTTTGTTTGGTAAGTTTACATTTCATTAAATTGAAAATGCTGGAAAATATATGCTATAGTCAGGAGCTACAGGACCAGCAGGTTTTTGGTTTGCGATAATAATTTCAAATTGTGACAACAGCATAGGCAGGCTGATAAAATCAAACTCACAGGGTATTCACTGTTTTTGCAATTAAAAGAAAAAATAAATAGTACATTTTGAGTAGAGACAAGGCATCCTTTTGACAGGCCGCTGCAGAGGTATTTACAACCTCACTGCAATGCGGCAAAAGAAGAGAGAGGAGCCTACAAACGAGTTAACCGAAACCAGAGCAATACCCACTCATATAAACATTAAATTCAATTACTTTAGAAAGCACTTCATCTCAGTATTTTTTTTTTAATTGCAATTCAAACTTGAAATGCTAGTAAAGAGTTTATTTTAATATTACATTAGAATTATATATATAATTCTCCTAGAATAGTTTAAAATTATTTTCCCCGGTTGATAATCATGCAGTGTGCATTGTCGTTAATTTATCTTTTATAACCACATAATTTAAAGTGTTGCCTTTTCAAAAAACAGATCGCATTATATTAAATGTCCTAAAAAAAGTGCATAATGTAGGCCTAGGCTGTATTGTGTATTGACACATTATTTGAATAGTGATGTGATATTCAAAGTATAGGCTACATACAATATAGTTATGTAAGCACTTCTTGTAGTTTCTGTATGAGCCGCTATGCAAAAAAATAAATAAAAATAAAATAATAACGAGGAACGTTTGGCACGTACAGAACACCTAGGCAGTGTCTGCTTTGGTCGGCAGGCGGTGCTGTTGTCTAACACTCTGGAACTTGCTTGCCCGCTATCTGCAGCTTTGTCCTCGAGGTCATTTCCTGTAACTGTGATTGGTTGTCGCAGTCATGTGACACAACAGTCACACAGTTCTCTTATTAACTGATAAAAATGCTTATTTTTAGAACCAAAAACAATACTTTCAGGGTCTCTGTGAGAATGGTTGGAATTATTTAATATTTTATTTAATTATTGATTGTTATTTTATTTTATTTATTTATTTATTTATTTTTCATTTTCACATGTCAGCATTTTTTTAAATGTTGGTTTACAAACAAAAGTTGGTTTACTTTTTAATAGTTTCAACATTACAATCATATTACGAGCAAAAATATAATAAAAAATACCCAAGATATTTAATTGTAATGTGAGTTCGAAAATCCCGAAACACTCACAGTTGACTGCCTTGTACACATTCCATGCCCTTGAATAATCTGTGAAATGTTTTGAATTATCAATTCTATCAATTCAACTAATCAGTTGACTTTATATTCATCTGGATAAATATAAAGAGGGGACACTCAGAGATGACAACATTTATCTTACCAGTAAATGTTACTATAATACGCAGTGTACAGAAACTTTCCCAATGGCCATTTTACATAAATCGACAACTCGTCACATGGCGCTAATGTTGGATGTTTTTTTTTTTTTTGTCCACTCTCTCTCACCATGGATGTATTTTGAGTGTATTTATTTATTTTTTAAACTACCTTAAATTTACAGTCAGAAAAAAATGACCCCATTAGTTCACTCGTCAGATTTCAAAAACACCTCATTTATCCTAGAGCGAACTGTGGCAAAATAACATGCAGACTTGAGCAACGCCTTGGTTAAGAAATACTACACCGAATTATAATACTTGGATAAGAACTACTACAATAAATATTTGCCAAAATATATAGCAGACATTAGTCTACTAGAATAAGAAATAATTTCGACAGTGTATTTTTTTCCCCTTTGAGTGCAGTGAATGCTAATTCAACCCCGTGTCTTTATTTCCTCCTGAGATCAGAATAATCACCATTATTGAATAAGTGCAACTTTCAGGATTATTTATGGCACCCGCGCGCTGTCATGAATGGCTGTGGGGAAGCACGTGATGCCATTAAACTTTGTTTTATGGCCAGGGAGTTGACAAGCCAAAATATAATTCACATTGTATATTAGAAAGGTCGTTCAGACGGTTTAGAAACGATCCCAGTATCGCCGCAGAGGAAAGAGGCTCCACGTTTGTTTTGATCATGGATATACAAACTTGTCGATACGCTTTACGTGATACGCCTGCTTCTGGAGGTAAGCGTGTCCTCAGTACGTGTCACTGAACTTGTGCGTGGTTGAATTGTGCCATAATGTTTCATACTGTGGTTTCATATAGTCAGCTTCCAAGCCAGCGCTGATTAGTTTCTGTGATCTCCTCTTGTGTTGTTGTGCACAGTTTTGGGTGGTTGGGTAACTTTGGAGAGAAAAAATAGGTTGTAATGGAGGTGACGTAAATGTTATGCAGTAGTCCGGTTTTGGTGCAGTTGTGGCGCCACGTTATGAAAGATTGCTTCCTTAACTTTTCACTGTTTAGCTTGTATACATGAAATCTATTATTATTATTATTATTATTGTTATTATTATATAGGCTAAGTCAAAATGCACATTTTTGATACAACGAAGGCAATGCATTTGAATTTATTGCTTTACTTACTCATTATTTTTTTTAAATAATTGTTTTGTTGGATTCCAAGTGTGTAATACACATATATTGAGAGTTGTCTTTTGATTACCGTATTATAAATACGACGAAAGTAATTTAATGTGCGTTGTTTTTTTTGTTTGTTTGTTTTTTGCATTTAACCTGCAAATTATTGTTACTCATTTACACCTGTTGTGTAGTGCGCTTCATCGTGAAAAATAGTGTAGCCTACCGTTTATTTTTAGAGAGAAATTTGTCCAAACGAAAACATCAGTTAGTCGATACACAATCATTCTGGACATAATACTGAACTGTGTAATAAGCAGGTTTTCTGGGTTTTATTGTCCAGCTCTCTAGCGCCCCCAAACAAAAGAAATGGTCAATCTGGCCCTGAACCATACTTTGTACTACTAATTATTATCCCTGAAAAATGGCTGTTTAGATTGATCAGAAAAAAATACAAAAGGACAAAAGTCATGTTCATTAAAGCCTGAATTAAATGGTCTGAATTAGCTAACAACAGCAAAGATATCTAATTTTATGTGCATGTTATAAAGGTAAACAAAATAGCTACACAATTTGGTCACTGTTTTATTTAGTCATACTATTTCAGTTAAATAACTTGAAAGTTATTATTATTTTTTTTTAATGTAAAGTCAAACCTCAATCAGTTAAACATATCTGTGCATTATATAAAGAGAAGGCTAATCAAGATATTTTGCAGTAAACGTTTGAAGAAAATCAGATATTTAAGTGGTTAATAGCCGAACTGTTGGTAATTCCCTTTTAAGTTAAAATGATTTTTACAAATAATTAAATCATTAAATTTTCGATTAATAAAAATTGACGATTCTGCATACAAAAAATAAAAACGGTTCATATCACAGAAACCCCTATGTGCATGCAAATTATCTGAAAAAAAAAAATTCACAAGTAGATATTTTCATTTAAAATCAGAGGTCACAACAACTGGTGACCGTCTCATTGTTTTGTTCATCTGTAACTCGGCTTTGACCCGCCTGAGCAAGTCGCAAAGCAAGGTGAAACACGGGTCACGGTGTCTAACAAAAATAAATGAAATACGCGTAATAAAAATGCACATTGACTGGCTACTCTTTGTAAATATCAAAACATACAAAAATATGAATTAATCCTTTAAAGAAATGTAATATCAAGAATGAATAGCCTGCATAATTTCGAATGTATTGTTAACTCTTTTAAATCGCGTGCCTTTTTGTTCCAAAAAGCTACAATCACCCATGGAAACACAGTTAAGATACAGCTTGTCAAATTAAACAAGATATGTATTTGAACGGCTCATTGTTTTATATGTGAGATTTATGTATAAGATTTATGTTTTATATGTTATATGTATGTGTTTTTATGTTTGATTTATTTCTTTATTTATTAAGAAAAGAATGGCAATGAAGTATAAATTAAATACAAATAAATTGAACATCACTGTTAACCAAATTTAGATGTAACGACAAAAATTGGTAAATATTTTTAAATGTTGAGAGTTCTTGATCCTTACATTTTTAATAGATCCATGGTTTTGGAGTATTGCTCTGGTGACCGGGAGCCAAGGGCCACAGGAGCTGCTTATCAGAGGAGGTCGTGTACTATCCATGAACTTTCCTCCTTTTCCGCTACCGCTGTCGCCTTGCAAAAAATAATGAAACTTTGTGATGTGTGTTGTAAATGATTCGGCTTGACCTCTCGGCCTTTAGCCTTCCTTTATATGCTTCTTCACGTATCCAAACAGCACAGGGATTTAAGGCCACCTGATCAATTTGACTGCCATGACTGCATCTCACAGTGAGTAGAATTTAGCACAAAGCCTTCACACCTATATGCCTGGGTGAATATAATATGTTGTGCTGTATAGAGAATAAAATATTTTTATTAGTGAGATTAGTCACCTTTTATTATATAAATTCAAATTGAGCTGTGGGCCTCTTTGAAGATCCCCCCCCACTGTTAAACATCTGTATTATCAAAAGACTATTAAAAAGCACTGAACCTTTTTAAAAAATCAAATCAAACTTGATCGTAATCTTGGAAATGAATTATACTTAATGAAAAACTAGAATTTTTGAGTCAGAACGGTTGCAATAACGGATTCATTGTATATTGAATTTTAATCTTTTTTTTTTTTTTTTCTCGAAGATGTTTTGTCAGTTGGGCGAATGCATTCCGTCGTCTATATATACCCTGTAGAACCGAATTTGTGTGAAAAAAATGACAGTCACGGATTCGATTCTAGGGGAGTATATGGTCGACGCAAGAACTTCGAATAAAACCACTTGCGTGCAATGGAGAATATGAAATGATAAGCATATAATTACATAATTGCATAATATGATTATATGATTCTGATTACGTGAACTGTCACGAAATGCTTTGATCAGTCGTCTCAACAGTGCTATGTACTGCTGTTTTCACTAAAATAAGTCAACATATTTAACCTTTTATATAGCGTTCAAATCTCAATGTTTGCCTATAAAACAGGACAGAGAGCAATAGTTAATATATATATATATATATATATATATATATATATATATATGAGATAATGTTCTTGTTAATGTTCTTACTAAAACGTTACCTAATGATTAACATATGTGGCTATTCTCTTTTATGTGGCGTTTGATTATTGATTGGCGCGGCGCATAGATGGCGAACCAGGGCGCCCTATACAGCGAGCTGAAAGGATGAGAAGCGCTGGAATGATGAGACTCCAGTAACTTCTGAGTGACCTCTACATGACAAAGACGGTCTCCATCAATTGTCTGCTGGCTTTATGTGACTCTTTTTGTGCCCTGAGCCGTTTTTTATCTTTTGTCTTGTTTTGTTTTTACTAGGTAAAAAAACCCTCGCTTGGGTTTGATTTAGCTTGGTTGGATATTAATTTACCAATTGGGCCACATATATGTGATGCAAAGACATGTTTTATATGATATCACGAGATGTGTAGTAAGCAGGGATCCTCCCATGTGATATTGGGCATTAGCAACTGGGTCTCAATACACAAATATTATTTATTTATTTATTTATTTTTACACCGACCGGGTATTTAATCAATTCAGTTTCATATTATATCGTTACTGTCCTAATTGACAGATAATGTGAAGTTTGTGAAATCAACTACTAGGTGTGCACAGCTTCTTCTCGGTTGATGAAGTCCCTCCACCTCGATTGGCCGAGCTGGTCACATGGTAACCTAACTTTATTCAGTTGACAGCAAGTAGGAGGGCTTTATGGAGGGAGAAAAAAGACAACTCCAGAAAAATTAGTATTTCCTACCTTCAGAAATTAATGGCCATGAGTTCGTACATGGTGAACTCCAAGTATGTGGATCCCAAATTTCCTCCTTGTGAGGAATATTCTCAGAACAGCTATATACCTGAACAGAGCCCAGGCTACTACAGTCCGTCGCAGGACACTGATTTCCAGCATCCCGGAATCTATTCACGGTCAAACTACTCTGAACAGCCTTACAGTTGTAACACTGTCCAGGGCTCGTCGGTGCAGCCGCGGGGTCATGTGCAGGATCAAGACAGCCACCCTAGCCCTTATCCCGCACAGACAGAGCAGTGTCCTGCGGTCCAGATATCCGGACCGAGGACTTGTGGACAACAACAAAACACAAAGAGCCAGAACGGGATATCAGCCAAGCAGCCTGCTGTAGTTTATCCATGGATGAAGAAAGTGCACGTTACAACGGGTAAGATTAACTCTCTTTGCTGTCTGCTTGTAGGCCAGCCCTATTCTGCTGTTTTAGTCACAGTTAAAATCATTCAGTGAAATATTTATAGGTTCCTCTGAAGGGGCCGCCAATTACACCAGCCATAAATTTTTATTGCTTGGGAAATAGGCCGCTAGCTCTGTTGGACACTATTGCAGTACTGAGAGTCCACTTGGCCCAAAGCTTTGAACTGAATAATTTAGAAGTGATAAACTTTGAAATAAATTCACCGAAACTGAAATTATACCAGAAATTTAAGTAAGTGAGTAAGTTTAAACACAAGGAAGCGAATGGTTGGTTCCTTTTTCCCCCTTCTTCTTCTTCTTTTTTTTTTTTAACGTAAGTGTGTTTTTGTCTTTCACAGTGAACCCGGATTACACAGGACCGGAACCCAAGCGTTCTCGGACAGCCTACACAAGACAGCAAGCTCTCGAACTAGAAAAGGAGTTCCATTTTAACAAATATCTAACAAGACGGCGTCGCATTGAAATCGCGCATACCCTCTGTCTCTCTGAGCGACAGATTAAAATCTGGTTTCAGAACAGAAGAATGAAATGGAAAAAGGATCACAAACTACCTAACACGAAAGGAAGATCGGCGTCAGCTGGAAATCAGCATTCACAACACGCTCAGAAGGACAACCAGACAGAGATCACAACTTTATAAGTGGATATCTCTCCCTCCCTCCAGATGTACAGATGAACTGTATGTAATAGACAATGCTTCTTTGACATTGCATGGTAGCGAATCATGACATGTTGGGTACAAGTGCCAAAAACTGAGAACCAGAAGCACACACCATGACTAAATGCAGCATAAAAGCTGCTATGCGTTAAAAAAAAATTTCAATTTCAATATTTCCAGTATTGTAACCCTTTGTAACTGAGGCAAAAGGGATATGAGGCATCGAATGATGGTTCAAGTGCCACCACGAGGTACAGTAAAACGTTAGAAAGCTCACGCTATTTTACACAAACTTGCCAAATTTGTTTCAGAGCATGGTTCGTTTTAGTGGCACTATTCACACCTTTTTTAAATATCTGTATATCAACAGTTTCCTCTTTTTAAACGCATTATGGCAATTATGGTCAATTTATCTTAACTTAATCATTAAAGAGAACTTAAGTAAGTAATGTCCAGCATATAGTAAATTACGAATGTCTTTTTTTTTTGTACTAAAGTCGACTGGGTGCAAGTAATAAAAACAAAATCAAATTAGTTAATAATAAGGAAAAAAAATCGTTGCCTGGGAAATTCATTTGTAGACTGAAAAGCTGAAGAAATTTCCTTCTGAACCTCGTTTACTGTGCGCGCCTCATTAATGGTTTACTTTCTAAAAGATTATATTTCAGTCAAGCAATTGTATCATGTTCATGTAATTTTTAAGAATTTCGTTATAGACGTTTCTCATTTGTTTACTGCAGCTTTTAAAAGTGTCCTATTTAATCGAGAAATATGTCTCTTTTTGACACGAATATTCCATGCCTTATAATCCACTATAAATCTCGCCCGTCATCTTTATAAACAATTTAGCTACAATTGCAGAAGCAGTATTTCTGTCTTCCAGATGTTACCTGAAATTCTTGAAAAGCAGCTTTTTATTTTGCATTTTAGATACACGTTTAGCCCTCAAGATGTTTGAACCTTCTATTTATTCAAATGTAATGTTAAAAGCTTTATGTTCTACGTGAACGTAATTATCCGTTCAATAATGATCAAATTCAGTTTTGAGTTTTTGAGTTCTTAAATATATATGTATATATTTCTGTATATTGTGCATATTTTTTACAGGCATATTTTGCAGTAATTAAATATTATGCAGAGAGCTTTCACTCAAACTGCGTCATATTGTGTTGAAACTAGAGACGTAGAAAAAAAGAAAACACATTTTATCAAGCACTTTCATATTATGTTATTTTTGAAAGGGGATTGGTGTTCATTTTGAAATGGTTTTCCAACAGTGATTAAACTTAGACGCTCTGCTATCATTGTGGTGTCTTTGTCTCCTTGAACAAAAACACGAGGCATACATGCATTGCGATGGAGTCTTCACACAGAAGCCTTCACGTTGAGAGCATGAAAAGGTATTTTTACAGAAGTTCAACAAAAGCCTTGCGGGCAGGTTCATCCGGAGGACACAGATTCTGTTGCATTAGACGCTTTTGAGCCGCGAGCACTGACCTCTACACTCCTGACCTGATGGACCTTCAGCCGGTTCTCTCAGACGCTTTTTGCACACAGATGCACCAATAATGTGTGCGTGTGGAGAAGGGGTTTCTTTTTGGGAAAAAAAAAAAAAAAATCTGCAAGAAATATTATGTACTGAATTAATATTTGCTTGCCTTACACGGTAAAGCCACGCCGTGTAACTTAATTTGTACTTTATCCGTTTCTGCCCGAGTCCTGCATATTAAAATCATGGTTATGCTGTACAATGATTACGATAACTGTGAAATTACAAATCGTAAATAAACCTCCATGTGTTTTTCTTCATCAAGCAAAATATCATGTCAAAGCATTATTGATAAACCGGAAGATATCCATTTTGATATCCGTGTATTATAAAAATAATAATAAAAAGTTTTTTCCGCCCTTCAAAGAGAATTATGAGCAATCATTACTAAGGTTATTGCTAAATAGCAACAGAGTTTGTATTATTTAAATATTAAAGAAAATTTTCAAAATTTATCAAAACAGGTTTTGATCTTTTTTTTTATTTTATTTTTTTTTGTTCTCAGTGTGCCAAAAATGGTTGTCCATCAGCACTGAAAATGTTTGTGCGTGTGTGTGTGTGTGTGTGTGTGTACTACTGAACCATATTGTGGGGGAAAATATGTACCCAGAAGTGAGGTTAACATGACAAATTCTCTCAAAACCTCCTTTCGGAGGCGTCCTCATTTGTAAAAAAAAAAAAAAAAAACAGTCTATAAAAATAAGATATAGAGGCTTTTAAAAATGGTACAAATGCTGAACATTTTCTGTTAGGGTTAGGTTATAGTTTTTATAACTAGCTGTATAAAAACAATAGAAGTCAATGCAATGTCCATATTTAGCCAAGTAAACGTGTGTGAAAGAGACAATATACTACTACTACTAATTTTAACAGGTTTTTTTTTTTTTTGTGCCGTAAATGTGTGTAAATAGGCTCTGTGTGTGCGTGTGTGCGTGCGTGCGTGCGTGCGTGTGTGTGTGTGTGTGTGTGTGTGTGATTTAATGTTACCAATGCTTTGGCAATGCAAATACTTTTTTTCTGTCAATAAAAGCCACTTGAATCAGAGAGAGAGAAAGAGAGAGAGAGAGAGAGAGAGAGAGAGAGAGAGAGAGATCATAAGAACAGCAGTAAACATCTCCAGGGAGGACCAAATGTAAAGTTTATTTCAGGCGAAACATCTACAAACATCTACCTTACAAACATGCATGTGGAGTAGTTCTCTGATAACGTTTTACATCAATTACATTGCTGAAAATGAGATTAATTAATGAGAATACATTGCATATGCATGGTCAATTGTATACCGTCCCCATTCTATACAGATATCTTAATTGTATGCGTGTGTGTGTGTGTGCGTGTGTGTGTGTGTGTGTGTGTATACACGTGTGTGTGTATATGTCAATATCTATTTCAAATATCTATTTTTTGTTTAATAAGCCTTGTGCATAGTGAAAACACGCCACGCAGGGGATCTCTTTGCCTTCAGTAAGGCATTCTGAGTATTGACCTGGATGTCTGAACACAATAAATGAGAGCCATACGCAGTTCCATGTGCAATGACACTGCACCGACTACTACCGCCGCTCTCACAATGCTTCTCAAACGGCCATTTTTGATTTCCAGCTGTTCACTGAAAATGTTTTCGCCCATCGAGACAACCCGTTAAGATAAATCAAACTGCGCTGTCGGCATCCAAAGACAGAATTCGGTATATGGTTCCGTTCTATATCTTTTTTTGTTTGACCACGTGATTGTCTAAATAATTAATGCAGCACGTCCCCTAGAAACACGGCGTCGTCATTAATCGCGAGGACTCTATCAGACTTGAAAACTGAAGAGATCCAAGAAAATAATATCCAAACGGTCCTGTACCTCACCCCACCGCAACCTGCACATTCCTACAGCTTTTCAGCCAATGGAGCATCGGTAGGTAAACATTTAAGATTAATATTTGCAGTGAGACAGCGGATAAACATATCTGTCAGGATTTTGATAAATAGTGTCTTTTGATTTGGTCTTCGCAGACAGACTGAAACAACTTCAGGCTCATTGTGATTTTTTTGCTTAAATAGCTTCAGCATGAAGCTCTCCAAATCTATACCTTTATCAATAAAAAATAAAACTGTTATCAGACTACTTTTATTTTTAAAGTAGCTATTACAGGCAGACTTTACTGTAATTATTTTCTCATGTAATGTAATGTTATATTGATGTATTTGTGCATGAAATATGTGAAGTCCAGTTCGATAGTGTTTATTGCTTAGCCGCCAGGGCTTTAACGAAGGCCTCTTTGTGATTTATAATCCGTCAGAGATGCTGTTATTTCCCGATTTAGTGGAGACTATTTGTGGAGACGTATGTGTTTGGTTAGATAAAAAGAACACAGGCTAAAATTCATTGTAGAGGTCTATCTGGAATATCATCACATAGTTATTGACGCAAAGTACTGCCTGAATATAACTGGAAGTAGGATCATGACAATTTTACAACAATTATAGAAACACCACCACCAACAAAACAGCATAAGAATCCACAAAAAAAAAAAAAAAAACAATGGCATCGATCCAAAAACAATATATTTCATTGATGTCAAAGCTCCACAATACCCACTCGTTTAGTAATGGAGCGTTATGATCGTGGATCTATCCATAAAGTGTTTCGAACTGTTGGAGAGGGATGACGGTGATCTGCATCGTTGTAAATCATGCTCAGTAAATCCTGAAAGGGTGAGAGGCTGTTGGGGGCCGGGCGTGCACTGTAAATCTTTCACTTTTATTAGCCCGTGAACATATGCTGCAAGGGGAGACGACTCGCATCCTCTCCTCAGGACAATCCTGCGCTCGGCCGCGTTCCCAACCGTTTCATCTCCATCTTACCATCCAGCTACATATCCATACATCACAACCATAGAGCAAGCATCCTGATTCAGATTGTATATCACATAATCATCTCGCATTTAACCTCTCAAATTGTCTTATGGTTAAAAAGTGAATGGTGACAGAATTTTAATTCTGAAAATTTGGAAAACATAGAACGTATTTTAATGCACAACTAGTACAAATCTAGACACTGAAAGTACCCACTTTTACATTTCATGCTCACATATGGATCCATACACACTCTTGCTTTTTGAGAAGAACAATATAGAATTCGGGATGATTTTGATGAATCTCTTTGGTTGAAGAGGTCATACATTGCTGTCATTGCCTAAACCATAATAGTCAAACAATATTTCAGCGGTTTCTTGCAGCCTGTAATAAACGGATTTCTGTTCAAAACAGCGAGCAAAAAGCAATAACTATATATCGGATAATGGTCATCTTAAATAAAACTAAAAATTCATAATGCTGTTGCTTTCGATAATGGTCTGATCCGCGGGCCTATTACACTGCGTTAAAATTAATAATAATAATAATAATAATAATAATAATATAAAAAAGTGAAGATGTTTTGTAAGACATTTGGGTGTGAAGAAAATCAAATAAAATATTTCACAGATTATGCAATTATTTGTCCTTCAAATAAAGACAACGTAGTGCTAAAAGTACTATATTTTTGTGCATCGTTTGAACGTTTTGATTATTGTTTTATGTCTGGGTTTCAAAGCCATATTAAATAGCAATGTAGCTTTTGTCCGATACAGTGGGAGAAGGGAGCGAGTTCTTGTGCAAAGTGATTGTACAATGATGTGAGGCTGGAGGGAATGTTAGTGCTCTTGCTTTTAAAATGTATTTGTGAGGTGAAGCTGGTTGGAGTAGCAGTCTCAATCAGAACAATCTGCGATCCGGATCACGTGAACAAATATGCTTGTATATTTTAAGGCAGTGCCTTTATTTGTCATGACAAGGTTTCCGAAATATACTAATGTCGACTCATTCGGCGAGCTTGCCTCTGTATAACGTTCACTTTTTTTTCAAATGGGAAGTTGATTGCTAGTAATATTTCGTTTTGGAATAAGAAGACCTTCTTGGCTTTTTATTGGTAGCTGAGTGAGTGGCTCCCATTCTTTCGGGAATACTGTCTGCATTGGTATATGGAAATGCCTGGAAAAGCGCGAGATCAGTTTTAAGACAGTACTGTCTATAGACAAAGGGTGAAGGATATATCCGAGCAGCCGAACTAAGAGATATTGAGACTAAGAAGCACGGCTATATAATAAATTGACATCACACAGGTAAGCAATTGCATGGCAAAACGTAACCTTTTAAGCGTGGGTTTACATTAGGCCGGCGTAAAAAAAAAATGATTTATTCCATTCAAAGCAGCTGATCTTTATTAATGTCATCGCATACCAACTAAGCAAGTATTTGAAGACAAAAACTGAGACTAGTTTACAGATTTGCGCAACCTTGACTATTTTAGATGGATTAGCATGTAAGGTGATTTCAGTCATAACAATGTAGAGCTTTATTTTAGCTGTTTTATTTTATATATTCTGGTAGCTTTCTGGAGTTGGCCATGCACAGTATAAAACATCTGTGTCATACATTGTGAGATCGTTAATCACTTTAATTTGTGTTGTAGTCAAAGCGATGTTAGACATGACATATGTGGGTTAGGATATGCTATTCTTTTAAACATACACGTTTCCATAAATTCCAATCATTTCAGTGTCTCTGATTTCGATTTAGTCCAAATTATTGGGATTGAAGCACTAAAAAAAACAGCAACATCAAATGAATTCAAATTATGAAACCATATTTCGCATGCAATAAAAGTCAACTTAATTTAATATGTAAGAATGAATTAATATATTAAGTGTTTTTTGTTTTCAAAAGAAGCAAACGCATACTATGCCATGACAATCTAGATGTTTGAAATCTTAGGGTTAGGTTTTAAGACCTAATATGATTTATTAACTATTCCCGTAAAGAATTACATTTTCTCTCTTTTTTTTTTTTTAAGTTGATGTTCTAAGCCCGTTTTGCAATTGATGTCTGTTTGCTGAATGATATTTTAAATAATAATAATAATAATAATAACAGGTTTTTAGCCATTCGTTTTTGATTATTTATAAATAATTATGAATTCCTACATATTTCACAAAACATTAAGTTCTGTAATTGGATTATTCTGCATTGTGCAGTATCTAGTAAATAAATTGAGGCTTAAACCCAAATCTGTATTTGTTTTCGATTCTTCAGACTACACGATTTTGAGACGATATACGGGATTTTTGTTTCCCCACTAACCTGGCATTTTGTACACACTGTTTCCAACATAGAAAGTGATAGCCATACAAAACCTTTTTTTTTTTCTACAAAAGAGACAGACTTAAGCATGCGCATCAGAAACCGATATACATGTATATATTTACATACCGACTTCTAGAGTCCATTATGTTTTACAGCCCATTGTTCTATTATGAGTACCAAACTTACCGTGGGAGTGCGTGGGCAAAAACACTGTTGCCTAATAAAGGCAGACCATGTTCGGCCGAACTGTTCGCTACATTTATCCCATTAAGACTTTGAACATGACACACAAGTTTAAAATACAAGCTACGTACATTCTCTTGTTATCGGTAGTTTTGTCAAGGTTGCGATCCATCACCAAACAATAATAATAATAATAATATCAATACTATTATTAATCCCATAGGTTTTTTCAAAGGTGTTGTCCTCGTCTCATGTTTTCGAAAGGATTTTCAGAGTGGAACAGAACAGGTCATCTGTCTGGTAAGATGAGGATTAAAATCTCGTCTTCAGGCTCTCTTGGTTTTAAAATAACCGGTGAAAAAGTTGTGTGGTGTGGATTGCATTGTGACTTGAGTCCCTTCCGTCCGTTGTTCATTAATCAGTGAGTTATTGGAGAGGAAGCCAAAGGTCACCCAAAAGGCTTATGAGTGCTAAATATTTTGGCCAGCATCTCTTTGTGTAAAATCGCTTATGTCCGTTTTTTTCCCTCTCTCAGATACAGCTTTGACTGCTCCTAAAACCAGTCCAATCTTCTAGGGTCGGAAATAAATATTCCCATCCGCACTTTCTTCTTAATTTAGAGTATATCCTTTACTAAAATCCACAGCTATCCGCGCAACTGGGAAAAAGTGTTCCATTGCAAGTAGTTAAAGAACGTTCAAGACAAGAGTGTGTGAATTACTGCAGTAGCCGGATTTATACTGGCGGGCTGTAGGCTCTGGCTATAGCGGGACATTCCATCCTCCTACGCTTAGCGTTTTACCCCTCTGACGGTACCAAGTCTTGAGGAGTGC
Source organism: Sinocyclocheilus rhinocerous (assembly GCF_001515625.1). Classification (NCBI taxonomy): domain Eukaryota; kingdom Metazoa; phylum Chordata; class Actinopteri; order Cypriniformes; family Cyprinidae; genus Sinocyclocheilus; species Sinocyclocheilus rhinocerous. The sequence goes on from NW_015660888.1 coordinate 201,292, forward strand.
CTTTCTTCTCACCCCTCTGTGAGGCATTTACGGCTGTAGTATTGCCAGTCATAAATTTTGTCGGGCTCCACAATGACAGGTGCATTGATATGTATCGTGCGGAGCTTCAGGCCGTCTAATAACTACTGTATTGAGCACGAGCTACAGTCACTTGGGTGAAAGACTATCTTTAGAATAAGACTAGGAAGAAGACAACAATAGTAAAAAAGAAAGAAAGAAAGAAAGAAAGAAAGAATTATTGCACATTGGGATCTCAGTTTGTTGCTAGCAGACTTTGCTACCAACATTCGCTACAAACCAAATCGTATTCGCTTAGGCTACTTGGGTGATCCACCTTCTCTGACAACTCATATCGGCCTTTGGCGGGAAACAAGCCTCCGAACCCATGTCATTATAATACAGATTAAATGGCAACTGGGAATTTAGGAATCAATTGAGTCCCGGTATTACAGAGTGTTCTAAAAGCTACCGAATAAACTAATAAAGAGTATACACTATTTATATCAGGTGCGACATTATATATAGAAAGGACAAAATAGTCTAGAGGTGTTTGGTTAATTTGCGTCCCTATAATTTATATCTCGGATTTTGATTTATTTTCATATAAAGATTGCATTTTCGTATAATGTTCACAAACAAATGCAAGAAAAAGCGTGCATGGAGCCCTGCCACCCAGTTAGTATATTAAACTTCACTCGATGAATTTCATTAATGTGAACCGATCAAATTTAGCGATGACGCCGAATCATCTCAAACTACGTAAAAGATGCACAATTCCAGGTTATAGACAAACAACGGCTGATCTAATTTTTTTTGTTATGTTACAACTAGGAGATTTATTCACATTCACACACACACACACACACACACACACATATATATATATATATATAGCCTATGTATGTGTGTGTGTTTGTGTGTGTGTGTAGTTCGTATATGTAGTTTATACGTTATATATATAGTTCACTCACTCGATAAGGATTTTGTACTGCTTGAACGACATTTGAACAAAAAAAATTCTTGTATTGAGCAAAGAGTCGGAAAAGAATGGGATATTGTTTGAAGAGAAACGCTGATGCCCTATAGTGAAAGATGGCAGTTCACAACATAAGATCTATTACTGTTAAGATATGGTAAATTGTGAAAAATTCTAAAACTTTTAAAAGAACCATTAAAAATAATGGTGAAAAACAATTTGCCCTTTTTCCAACCTGATTTGGAAAGAGGCAGTAGACCATATGTTCTGTAGATGATTTGACTGAAGGCACTTAAACAAGATGACAAAAGAAATTAAAGCTGCATGGTTCAGCTAAGGGAACAACATACAATGAATACAATTATTTTTCACTACATAACTTTGTCTTGCCATCTTTAGCATGAAGTGCACTAAGAAACAACAACAACAACAGGTAAAAGAACATGAAATCCAGAAAGCTGAGAGGAGAAAGGGCATAAGGTTGACACCAGAAACTATAGAGCTAAGATAAATCTATTTCCATCTCATATTTAAATATTGAAAATGCTATGGGCTTTTTTCATTAGCAGTGGGATATGTTTAGATCGAGAAGGTATAGTTCTGTAAATGCAAATGAGTGCAACAGAATATCACTGTTGTACCTCACATCTATGATTGTTTAAAGTTTAATCCTAAAATCTTTGCTACAACTGATTCATTTTCTTTCTTAACAGGTCAAAGGACAGAAAATCTCTGGGAAGCTCCAATCACGTGATTGACAAGTCCATGCAATTGGACAGGGGTTCACAGGCTCTCTAGTTTGAACCTTCGCAATGCAGAAAGCCACTTATTATGACAATGCTGGACTTTTCGGAGGATATTCATACACTAAATCTGACTCCTATACATACGGTCCTACACATCAGGGCTTCTCATCCTCCAGCATAGAGAATGACTATCAAAATCCAATCTGTCCCATTCAAACTACATCAGTCCAGCCACCAGCACATAAAAATGGAGACATCAATGGCAGTTGTATGCGACCAAGTGCCAGCCAGGGCAACAGCCAACCAGAGAGTATCAGTGAGCAGCAGCAGGCTGCTCCTTTAGCGGCCAGCTCACCCAGCCCTAACAGCAACTCCACACACAAAAACAAATCTCCCAGCACCACTGGCTCCAGTACTGCCACCCCAGTCATAACCAAGCAAATTTTCCCATGGATGAAAGAGACCCGCCACAACGCAAAGCAGAAAAGCGCCAACTGCCCAGCTGCAGGTATGGGCTGTGTGTGTCTGTGTGTGTTTAAGTGTGTGTGGCAGGAGAGAATGGTTTTCTCTTAAAATGGCGACAACTACTATATGATTATGACCTAGTTTCTTTTGTTTACAGTAGGCTGTCTCTCTTTGGCTTTTAAGTGATGCAATAGGCTGTGTAACAATTAATCCACTGCTGCTCTCTATGTTCAGGAGAAACCTGCGATGACAAGAGTCCACCTGGCCCTGCCTCGAAACGAGTGCGCACTGCCTACACCAGCGCCCAGCTAGTTGAACTGGAGAAGGAGTTTCATTTTAATCGCTACCTGTGTCGCCCCAGAAGAGTGGAAATGGCTAATCTGCTCAACCTCACCGAGCGCCAAATAAAGATCTGGTTTCAAAACAGGAGGATGAAGTACAAAAAAGATCAGAAATCTAAAGGCATAATGCACTCTCCCTTAGGACACTCTCCGGACAGAAGCCCGCCGTTAAGTGGCTCGAATCACATTGGATATTCTGGTCAGCTTCCAAACGTAAACAGCCTAAACTATGATGCGCCATCTCCTCCGTCATTCGCCAAACCGCAACAGAACATGTACGGCTTGGCAGCCTATACGGCGCCACTGGGCGGCTGCATACCGCAACAGAAAAGATACCCGGGAACAGAGTACGACCACCACAGCATGCAGGGGAATGGTAGCTTTGCTAATGCTAATTTACAAAGTAGCCCTGTTTACGTCGGGGGAAACTTCGTTGATTCAATGCCAGCTTCGGGCCCTATGTTCAACCTCGGTCATCTTCCCCATCCCTCATCCGCTAGTGTGGACTACAGCTGTGCCGCTCAGATTCCGGGTAACCACCACCACGGACCGTGTGACCCCCACCCCACATACACAGACCTCAGCTCTCACCACGCGTCTCAGGGAAGGCTGCAGAATGCACCCAAACTCACGCATCTGTAAGGAACCCATCAGTGTGCTTAAGCGAAACGTCGCTTTTTTATTACCTCACTAGTTAAACTAATTTATAAAACTACACTCCGAGAGAAACATAACGTATTATCCTGTATTATTATGATTGATATTACTATTACTGCTATGATTGTAATTATTTTTAATAATAGCTGTGGTCCATTTCTCTTGACTGTTGAAGATACACACGATTGTTTGTTGTCAGTTGTTTGGTTCTCGGAAGGACTGTATTGGCAAAATGAAGGCAATTTCCATAACGTATTACTTGAAGGTAAGTTCTGTAGATTTGACAGTATATGCATCCGTCTTTATGGAGATGGGATTTGTAGAAAAAAAAAAACATTGCGTCTTTGTTAAGTCGTCTGTTCCTCATGGGTTCTTCATATTTTATCCGTTATACAATTATTTATTATTTTCCTCCAAGACTGTACGACAAACATTTATCTTGACTGAGTATTATATTTATTATTTATCGTTTTTAATGCACATTATTTATATTCTCATGTAGCCTATATTATTTATATGACGATTGTAGAATTTATTTTGAGCAGAAGCAGTTGACATTTCGTTGAACTGGTGCAAACAAGGTGATAATGACTGGTGTATTTATTTCTTCATTCAGTAATAAAATGTTATGAAACGAAGAATTAACAAGAATCTCGAAATTGTAATTATTATTATTACGCGTAGTAATTGGAAATTTGGCAATCTCCGACTATCGTTAATATCATGTTGCTTAAAAACACCAGCACATAATGACACATCCTCACGTTCGTTATAAATGTTATTTTGTAAGTTGCACTGTCCGTGCATAAAATGATGAAATGGTAAATATACGGAAAGGTTATATTTTATTGTGTTAAACATTTTGTAAATAAAGTGCTTAAGCTAAACAAATGAAATTGCAAATGCTACATCAATATTAATGTATTTTAGTTTTCATATTTAGGATCATTTTAATTTTAAAATGTTCATATTGTGTGTGGATACGAATGGATTTCAAACTTGGATTTTGCCCAATTCATAAGGCGGAGACGCCATTTTGGAAACATAAGGATAGTAAACAAAGGAGGCACCTTCGCTCTCACCCCCCATCCAGATGCACGTGAATGTGCGCGCACCCCTATCACGGCTGTTCACAAAACACAACAGCAAATCTCACCATTGCAATTATTTTAAATTGAAACTTGAAGAGAACTGCATCACCATATTATGTGAAACAGATTATCGGAGAGTTTATTATGATTTGGAAATTGAGATTTCACAAATATAGGCTAGATTTCAAATTTCCCGCTGGTTAAGGTAGGCTACTTCTTAAAAACGTAATGTAAATATGATGCCTTTCTGTGTTAATCTGGTGCCGTGTGCAAATCTAGATAAAGTTATAGGCTTTTCTCGTCGGTGTGCCCAGTTGTTGTAGCCTACATCTCAAGATTAAAGTATTGCTAATAATTTTAGTGCTTTTGGGTGCTCAGTAGAAATTGTGACACATCATAAGGCCCAGAGCAAGTGTTTTGTCTTATAAACAGTTTGATATAACATTAACCTGCACCATTGCGCAAGCATTAATACATATAGGTCTATGTATTTTAAATGCACCTTATAATGTGGTAATGAATAGCCTAAAGCGTCACTGCCTTTGTAAGCACTGGCAAGCCGTCTCTAACAGAATAGGCTCTTTCCCGGCTTCCCCCTAGCGAGGCATTTCAAAGCTCATTAATCAAAAACTCGTCGCTTTCAGTCTCGCTACTGATTCCAGCTCCTTATGAACAAAGCTTTTTGCTTTCTCAACTGTGGAAACACATTTCAAACTGCAAGAGGCCAAACTTTTTCCTGAGAGAGAGAGACTGTGACAACACACTCTGCATGCAATCATGGCATGGAAGAGAGAGAACTCAAAGCTGGAAAGACATAGTGGCATAGAGCTGCAAAGGGTTTAACCACTGAGGGTGGACTTTGTCCTGAGAGAGAGAGAGAGAGAGAGAGAGAGAGAGAGAGAGACAGTGACAACACACTCTGGCTACAATCATGGCATGGATGAGAGAGAACTCATAGCTGGAAAGACATACTGCCAAAGAGCTGCAAAGGGCTCAACCACTGAGGGTAAGGACATAGATTGTGAATAAAATATCGGTCTATTTAATAGATAAGCAAAGAAATACATCGGCTGGGGTGGGGGGGCACCAAGTTCCTTAATATTGGTGCACAGGAGGAAAGTGTGTTGAAAAGGAAAATAAAGGCCTCTTATTATCAAATGTAACATTAGATTATTTGTTTCCTGTGGCTATGCTGTTTTGTACATCGTAAAGGAAGCAAATTTCTTCCATTTTTATTATAAATTACTGCTTGCGCTATAAGTGAAATTATAGGCTATACCTTCTGACATCAGCAAGCGTTTTCTTTGATCAACATCATTTTATTCATATTTTTAGGTTTTAATTGTATTTTAAAATTTGTATTTACATATATAGGCACCAAAGAGAATGTAAAAATTCAGTCAAGGGAGTTCCACACCAACACACCAGCCATCGTTTGCATATGTGAAAATCGGGATTTAATCGTGCATTTGTTTTATGGATTCAGAAAACCATACTTTCCATTAATTTCTCAAGTGTCTGTTCTGAGCAAGCTGAAAAGTGCTGGTTGCTCATATCACTTATGAGCTTTGAAAAAAGCAACCAATTCACTTTTACGTCGCCTATTTCTAAACAAATGTAAGCCATTACGCTTTATTTGACTGTTGTATCGGCTTAAAATAAAAGCGCTCGATAACAGTGCAAGTCTTCGTTTGAGCGCTGCAGTTGTCATGGGTATTTGGTAGCTTGAGGTCATCAATCACTGATTGTGCACAATCTTCCTCGACAGCAGTTCCGAGTCTTCCGAGGGGAGAAGCCAGATGCGCTGCGTCTATCTTCAGCTCAAAGGGGACAACAACCGTAGAACCAAGCACTCAATCCAGCCCACGCTATAATGATGAGAGAAGCATTTAGAAGGACATAGATTGTGTCCTTCTAAATGCTAGTAGGCTATATGAATTTACATTCTCTAATAGTGAGAAAAAAAATTGTATTAACCCGTGTGGAGAGTAATTCATGCGTTTTAGCTGAATAATGTGCCTTATACTATTAATGGCCTGAGAATTTAACATTGAGGCCCCTGACAATCCTGCAAAAGAATTTCAGTTCGCGAGCAAAGCAAACAATTTCTTGGGGTTTTCTGGGGTTGGTATATAAATTCATAAAATAAATCAGATCCAGTTATTATAACTATGCGGCGAAGCGCTCTGAGAAACAAAGATATAGAGTGAGCACTACTCGAGTCCCCAGGCCAGCCGACACATGGGTCGCTCTCGATTGGTCAGAGCAAGGCGAGGCCCCTCCCCTCGTTGTTGTAGGCAATATTTACATGTTGAGCCAGAAAGTACAGTAAGTAATGAAGACAAGCAACGCGAGCTATCATTCACCGTTTAAAGTGGCGCGTTAAGAGACATAATGACCTCGTTCTTCAACTGTTAACCAGATGGGAACTTTATGACTTTCACGGCCAAGTGCAGACAGGATCAGAGGAAGACTGCGCCCTTGTCTTACCCCGGAGGCACCCGAGAGAGACTGACGAGAACCATTCTGGATCATCATGTCAACACCCGATTAACGTCGGACATGCTTCAAGGTTCTTTTGAAGTGCATCATGATGATAGAAACGCTAGTGAGTTGGCTCACACGGGTCCCGAACTTGGTTCAAATGTAGTTTATGCATGCTGCACGGAAACCTGTACACTAATTTCAACGAGCATTGCTACAATAATTCTGGAGAAATATAAGTTCAGGCAATGAGATAAAACAGCGCATGCTTGTTAGGGTGGCAGTTCCTGAGAAGTTTTTCTCAGTCCCAGGTGGGTTGTGATATTAGAGCAGTTTAGCCGACAGAGCAAACAGGGCTCGGTTCAATTGGATGAATATGCCAAAACAGTACGTTTTTTTTTTTTTTTTTTGGGATGGTGTTTTTTCCGTTATAAAATGTGGTATTGCCTACCTACAACAAACAATGTTCCGATATTTGTTTTAATAACATTGTCTATACTTTTTGCAGGAAACTGCAAACTGATCGACCAACACTGCTGCCCGCACTAATTTCATCAAACAACTCATTGAACTGGAGGAGTTTCACTTTAAAAAGTAGTCTACCTCAGCAAATTAAGAAGAACCGAGCAAGTACCTGAGCAAATCAAGAAGAAACGAAACAGATCGCGCTGTGCACCTGAACGGGACTCAGGTGAAGATCTGGTTCCAGAACAAGTGGATGAAGCAGAAGAAGAGATAGAAGGAAGGCCTGGCACCGAGTTCCGCCAGCTCCCCCATCTGCTCTGTCACCACACTGCTCTCGCTGTCAAGATAAAAGTGCCTGGAACTAAATCAATCCAATAGTTAATCCAAACCTTCTTCTTCTTCTTCTTCTTCTTCTTCTTCTTCTTCTTTCCAGTTTAACGGTGTTTGGCATCCAGCTTTCATCCAAACCTTACTCATGGTGTAGATTTTACAACGCCTAATGCACTTATTGATTTGCACTAATATTTCCTGAATATTAAGCTATGTAATAATACAACTATGCCTTTAAACTTTTGATTACATTGTTACGCTAATTTTTGTAGCTTTAATTTTTGACGGTGATTTAATTTTGAATTGATGGACATTTACATTGAGTAGAGAGTTTATGAAGTACATTTTTAATCACAATACACTTTTTAGTGCTTATTAGAGAGAATCTGGAGAAGCTCAATATTGATCTGTACTGTACCTGGCCTGTGATTAGATTATTTTGACCTCAAGAGTTTGGTGTTACTCAATTTTTATAAAAGTTAATCTGTACATCTAAATTTTATACTGAACTCATGAACTAATAATAAAAAATGGTATTTCTACCCAAGTGCTGACCACAACTTACCTAACCAACACTTGAACCAAGTGCAGAATGTAAGCATCTCTGTGATTCAGTTCATTATGCAGTCCCTTGTTGAGAGTTTACCCAAATCAACTGTTTAGTCTCCAGACTGGTAATGTTATTAGCAGTAATTCTTACAGAGCAAATGCTGGGACTTGGATTATTCAGGACTGCAACACGTTACTACTCCAGATGGAGAGACTGAAATATTCTGACAGGAAAGGTTAACAAATGACAAGCAGATCTTCTTTCAAATAAAAAAGTTGACCAAATACAATTTTATGTTGGGTGTGAAGTAAACATAAAATAAGACAAATTAGGGGGACTTTACCAAGATCTGGACAAAGGGTTGATTCTATAGAAACAATTGAATAACATTAACGAGCACCAAATCCTTTATCCCTTCTGTGCCCTGAGTTTGTCATGACATAATCTTGTCAGCCAAAACATACAGCTGCAGTCCATAAACAGCAAAGCTAGACTCATGTACAGTTGGTTCTTTTCCAGGAATTGGCCTGCTCTTAGCATAAAAGGTCAAACGTGTCTGTAGCATTGCTGAAACAGCAAATTTGTGAAGTTTAGTTGTAGAGAAATACCCTTCCACCAATTTCTCTCTTTTTAGTATGAGAAAAAGAGTGGTGTGGCTCGTGTTAATGTTAGCAGGTCTCCATACATCATCACATTACATTATGGCCTCTATTTGGGGCGCAACATCATGCTACAGTTGTCATTAGCCTGAAAATAATGAAGACTAAAAGATACTAGTTATGAGTTTGCATACACAAACACAGGCCAACACAAATTAGATATATTGTATGATATATATATATATATATATATACAATTCTTGTCTATGGTGTATGCGGTATTACAATAATTTTATTTTTTTCCAGATGTACGAGATTTTCAGCATGCTGCACATTTGACTGACCAGCAGTTGATGATTTTGATTTATTTTTATCATTAGGATATTTAACCCAGCCAGCGTAATGCTCTCTCGCTCTCGCTCTCTCTGAGGCTGGTCCTTCTTTTCTCCTCCACCAACCTGACAGACAAACTGATCACACAGGAAAGATGCCATAAATTACAGAAGCACTATACCACTCCACATAAAAACACCACACCCCAACCCCACCCTCAATCCATATGGATGTCATCCTTTATGGCATTCTCAGTGGGAAATTATGACGGAATAAAACACATCTTCATTTATCTTTTATTTGGCTCTGCGATGAGAGATTCAGACACTCTGAATTCCACGGAACATCATCGTATTAGCCCTCAGACGTGCAGAGAAATGGATTGTTTTTGAAAATGAACCTGGCTTCGCTATAAATTGCACCTCTGGATTCTGAGCTATGTGTTATTTTGTTTAAAACAGAGGCCGATTGAATTAATGCTCTAATTTATGTGGAGTTACAAGTGCACCTATTACAGTAACAGGGTTTGGAATTTAATCTGTCTGTATGATAAAGAATGAATCTCTCCACTTTTCATTTGTAATCCCAGACACATTATTTCAGTAAAATGGCCTCCCACTATTAAATATGAAAAATGGCTTGCGGACAGCTTTGTTCATGGGTTTGGGTTTTAAACATCACAGTCTTTCTATTTAAAAAGGAAGTTTAAAAATGGGTAATTAAACATCTTATCAAGAGCGGGAGACACCTATGTGAGATCCATTCTGAATGGTTACCTGAGCACAGAAAAGATCTTTATCATACTCACTTCCACAGGTGACTACAGAGCGCACATCCTGTTCTATTCATGCACAGCTTCACGCTCCACTCCGCTGCATTACATCAGCCACTTTTATGATCTAACTCAGAGCGAGAGAGCCGATCAGGTTGGATGTTATAAGCTGTAATAACCCATAATAAGCCCTCCAGTCATGGATTCTTTATGAAAATGAAACCTAAGAATATTTCTGCGATTGTTAGATCTGTCAGTTGTGCATCCACTTCACATGTCTGCTTAGGAAATGTGTTGATATTTTATATGATATTACGTGTATATTTGAAAAGGGCAAGCAAACAGACATATCAGGTATCTGAGAGAAAACAACACAATCTCATGGCAATTCGTAACTATTTTACATTTTGGTTAATTGGTGGCTAAATCACATGAATTAACACATATCATTCATAGTGAGATTGGGTTGGATGGAATGCAATCTATAATGCTGATGCACTGTAAAAAGTGGTAAACAACAGATTCTCATGGCAGTTTGTAACTATTTTAGGATTTGGCATATTGGTGGCTATTCATATGTATATTCATAGTATAATCTCATTCATAAATTTTTGGACAATCTACTTATGCCCTAATGTTGGTTATGTTTAGGAATTGGAGTTAGGGGTGGTCCTTTATGTTTTTTTTTCTTTTTCTAAAAATCATACGTTTTTTACATTATTAACATTGTACAAATTCAAAATGGAATAAAAAATAGCCACCTCATAAAATAGTTCTGTTTTCCTATAGATTTGTTGTGGAAACCCGCAATTGTTAACTGAAACAGCTACGGAGGTTGATTTAGTCATTAAATAAATAAATTAAATAATAATAATATAAAATAATAGGTTACACTTTACTTGAAGGGGTGTGCATAAGACTGACATGACACCTTCATAATCATGACATGACACCTACATAATTATGGTTGGGGGTAAGGTAGAGGTAGGGTTAGGTTAGGGTTAGGTCAAATAATGTCATATTTGCATTAAAAATGACATAACTGAGCGAATGACACTTAATGACAGTTGTCATAAACATGCATAAAACCTCCTTCATATTCATGACATGTGTCATGTCATGATTATGAAGGTGTCATGTCAGTCTTATGCACACCCCTTCAAGTAAAGTGTTACCAAATAATATACTAATTTTTTCAGTGTGTGTGTTATGGTTTGAGAATGAATTCTATGCACATTATATAATTAAATGTAAGAGTATTTCTTGAGATATATACAACATTAATTTACATTAAGACTTCCCTGTATCTCTTGGTCCCTTTCTGTAGAGCTCTTGCTGAGCCAGGAGTCCTCTGGGTTGAGTAAGAGGAGCTCGGTGTGAGCGGGATGGGTAATTAGTGGTGGGCAGACTGGGTCCATTATGGTCCATGTTATGATCACACAAAATGGCTGATGAAAGCCCATGTTGAAAATGAAACCTAAGAATATTTCTGCGATTGTTAGATCTGTCAGTTGTGCATCCACTTCACATGTCTGCTTAGGAAATGTGTTGATATTTTATATGATATTACGTGTATATTTGAAAAGGGCAAGCAAACAGACATATCAGGTATCTGAGAGAAAACAACACAATCTCATGGCAATTCGTAACTATTTTACATTTTGGTTAATTGGTGGCTAAATCACATGAATTAACACATATCATTCATAGTGAGATTGGGTTGGATGGAATGCAATCTATAATGCTGATGCACTGTAAAAAGTGGTAAACAACAGATTCTCATGGCAGTTTGTAACTATTTTAGGATTTGGCATATTGGTGGCTATTCATATGTATATTCATAGTATAATCTCATTCATAAATTTTTGGACAATCTACTTATGCCCTAATGTTGGTTATGTTTAGGAATTGGAGTTAGGGGTGGTCCTTTATGTTTTTTTTTCTTTTTCTAAAAATCATACGTTTTTTACATTATTAACATTGTACAAATTCAAAATGGAATAAAAAATAGCCACCTCATAAAATAGTTCTGTTTTCCTATAGATTTGTTGTGGAAACCCGCAATTGTTAACTGAAACAGCTACGGAGGTTGATTTAGTCATTAAATAAATAAATTAAATAATAATAATATAAAATAATAGGTTACACTTTACTTGAAGGGGTGTGCATAAGACTGACATGACACCTTCATAATCATGACATGACACCTACATAATTGTGGATCCATATACAAAAGACTCACTGGATACATATGTCTCTCTCTCTCTCACACACACACACACACACACAGTACTTAATGATAATGGAGATTTAGGGTGATATGTCATAATATTGAAAAACAGGGTGTTTATCTTCATGGAAAAGAGAGTGATCATTGTGTTTGTGCAGACTGTAGCAAGGATGACCATATGTCATCATACAAATTCGCTGATGCATAATGTATGCACAAGGAGGGTGAACCGAACAGGTTATTATCTGTTAGTGGCAAGAACATAGTAATGCACTTAATCAATATCACATTCTCTCACGGGGACAACCTCGCTTACACATGACAAGAAATGACATGGAGATATATCGAAGCACAAGTCTAAAATCACTGCCCATTTCTTACACAATCTAGGGCAAAAACTCTAAGTGACATTGTAGTGATAAATTCACAGAGCTTTGGCACGTTGTATTTTAATCATAGTGCAACCGTACGCACGCACACACTTTGTGAGGTTAAATTATTCTACACTCTAGCAGTATCCATTTGATTTCATTTGTAGCATGTCTTGTGGGCAGCAGGGGTGAGAGACCCTTGGCAGTACTGGGAGTGGAGCAGCGCACATATCTAGTGTGTGGAGACACAGAATTGACAATGCATTTATCTTTGAATAATGTAAATGTCTGGAGAATGCAGTGGCTGAGGCGGACAGAGCGAGCATGGGACACTGGGGGGGTGGGGGGTGGACGACCCCACCCCATCCCTCCTTCCTGTTCTCTGCTACCGTTCCACTCGTTCGGCCCGCGGCAGCTCCTCACAGCTCATTTGCGGCAGAAACCAACAGGGAGTTTGCAGTAGAAAATGCTGCCAAGCCCACCATTCGTGTTTCTTTCATTTCTCGCGGCACTTTCCCATCTACACACTTTCTGTTTTCCTTGAAATTCCATATTTTCCATGTAATGTCACTGTAATTTCTACATGTCTAGCATTACCAAATTAAAATCACACAGTGATTTTCTGATAGCGGTAGCATTTTTCAGGTCAGTCAACCTATGAATGTCTGACTTGTAGTTGTCTCTGTATAGACCTTAGGTGCATCCCAAATCGCATACTTACGCACTATTCTATGACGTATGAAAATTCCCCCCCCCAAAAAAGAACAAGTGCACTTTAAAAACCCAGATGATGCACTTAAATAACCAAAAAAAAAAAAGAAGAAGAAGAAGAAGAAGAAGTGTGGAATGTTGGCCACTTCATGGTTGAGTACATAGTGCATAAGTACATAGTGTATAAGTGCATTGTGTATAGTGTGCCATTTGGGATGCAGCTCTTATGATCCAGAGAAACAAGTGTTCAGCCATCTTTAGAATTTTGTCTTTGAGCTTCCATTTTAACTCTAGTATCGCTGTTGAAGTGGATTTGCTTATTGTAGAGTTAACGAAAGTTATCATGTGCATTGTAACGTTCAAGGCAAATGTCATAACAAATGTCAGTAGACCGGGAAGTTTTTAAAACGAGTGGTTCATTCATAAACTTGTACGACCTTACATTAACGCTGTGGAAACAATGAGCGCATCGCTAGAAAGGGGCAGAGCTATATAAGGTTGAAACTGGAATATGAGAAATTTGACCATCACACACAAACATTTCAATGTGAAAACAATCTGAGTATTCATCTTCCAAAGAAAGTGAAAGGCATGACCTTTAGAGCTTTAGAAGGAACTGCTACACGTGATTCCACATGCTGTTTGCTACAAATGCTTTGCTTGAATCGTATGTTGCGTCAAGTCTGTGCTGTATACACATATATTTGCATCTGCGGTACAAGATGTTTGTTCGTTTCAGTGTGCATATAGTTTGTTGGTGCCTGTTCAAATGGTGTGTGAGTGTGTATTGTGTTGTGACGTATGGTGCGAACAGTGAAATGGATGGGAGCTGGCAGGCAGACAGTGTTGTTCAGTGAGGCAAAGTGCCAGTAAATTGTTTGTCTTCTGCAGTGCAATCCTATAATTCTACTGGGAGCGGATGACATTGTGCTTGCCAAAGAGAATAATGATAAATGAGCTAAAATCAAACAGGGAGATTTTGGGATGCGTCCTGGGCAGCAGTATAATCTGAATACATTTGCTGTCCCCTGGCTGATCCTTGTCCCTCCTGCTCAGCACCATGCTGCCTTTAAGGTGTCTGACCCATACACATACAATAGTGCAAACATTTACATTTTATATCTGTGCCATTAATCAACATCTAGAACAATCTGTATTGTTTTCAGATGGGGGAGGGGCGGTGCGCTTACACGACTGACACATTCTGTTCTGTTTAGTATTGTCCCTCTCGTATGCATTGAAGAACAATACGTCTGCCTGTGTGAGGGCTCCGATGTCCAGTAGAGTGTGTGTTTGTGTGTGTTTCGCCATCTGTTTGGTCCCCCGAGTGTCATAGTGACATGGTTCCACCTTGCTAGCGCCAGTCACCAGCATGGTGGTAGCTGGTCCTAGCAGAGTGAATAGTTGTTTATGCTGAATGAGAATAAAGCTTAAATATGTTGAGCGTCTTAAAAAGCTGCCAGGTTAAGTGTGGGTGTACATGCGGTTTTAAACATTTCATAAGAGGAATATGAGGCAAATTAGGACGACGGGGAACCAGTAAAGCAATGAGGTGTGTCCAGAAAGAACTCGGGAGCGCTGTTAGAGACGCCCCTGGACTTACACACACAATTACACAATTCAGCCCATTTAACACATCACCGCAGTCATGGGAACACACACTGATGCTGAAACACTCAGTGATGTTACACCGTGTTTATTTAAATGCATATCCGCAGAGTACTAAATAAACATCAAGCCCGCACCCATACAAAAAAGTACTGTGATGGTATCAGATGATAATACCGTGGTACGTTGATATATACCATGGAACCGAGTGATTATCATATTTGCCTATTTCTTCAAAGAATGCCAAGAATACATAGTATGTGTGAAACATGGCATAGACACAAGAAATGATCAATAGCATAACATGTTACAATAGCACAGCAAATTTCTAGCAAACTATTTTTATGAAAATGCATTTGCCATCCTTAATATTTTCTGATATGTTTTTTAACCTGAAACATGGAAAACTATATTGGATTAGAACATATGAATGATATGTGTTTATGTAAGGAATGAATTGTGGTTAGTAGCAAAGATTTAGGTTGAATGATACACAACTGAACCAAGCAGCACGGCACATCACAGTACAATACAGGGCAACGCAGCACAATACATCGCATCACAAGGTAACAAAAGCACAGCACAGCACATCACATTTCAAAACAGTGTTCCCACAATGCTTACATAACCTAAATTTGTTACGTGGGATAGCACAGCACATCACAGCATAGTGCAGTATAGTATAACCACCATACACCACAGACAAATGCAATAAAACACAGCACATTACATAGCAGCATAGTACTATACATCACATCACATCACAGGGCAACACAGTACAATGCATTATAACCCAGCATAGTACAGTACAGCACATACAACACAGCACACCACAGACAAATAAAAGAGCACAGCACATAATAGCACATCACATCACATCACATCACATCACATCAAATCACAACACATCACACCACACCACAAAGCAACACAACACATCACAGCATAGTACAGTACAGTATAGCATAACATTCAATACAGCACACCACCACACACCACAGACAAATATAATAACACAAATCACATCACATTACATTACAGAACAGTACAATACATCACACTACAGGGCAAAACACAGTACAACTCATCACATAACAGCACATCACAGCTAAGGGCAATGCCGCACACGACAACATATCACATCACATAGCAACAGAGCACAACACATTACAGCATGCACAGGGCAACACAGCGCAGCACAACATATTACTGCACATCGCAACACAACGCAACGCTCACAACACTACACAGGTTACGTGCCTCTCTCTGCTTCAGCCTGCCTACCACAGACTCACTCTATCTTTCTCAGGATAATCAGTCTTATTCTGTGTTCTCTCTGCCTGTTCCGCCATGTCTCTGTGCTATTTTAATATAAAGCTATAAACTCCATTCCCACTATCATCACTCATTCTCTCGCTTCAGTCTCTGATCTGTGAGCCTCGGCTGTCAGTGCTGATTACATCAGTGTGTCTTTGTGTATTTACACTGCTGTGTGAGTTTTTCAGCACAGCTGCTCCAATTTATTCATTACAAAAGAGAATCAGGCAGGACCTCACATCTACCTGTATATGTGGAATGCACATGCACAACCCCATTATTCTGTTTATAGCAAAAATGAAAGTGCTCATAATGAGCAAGGCCTGCAGTTTTAGATCAGAGATGTTTTTAAATACATAAAAACACCAGTATATAATTTCCTGTGTGGCGGAACAATATAAGCACATTATAATGTCGTTGATTTCAGACCTCACGAAACACAAGACACTCCTCAAACATTCCAGCAAGAGACATACACACTGACAAAGAACCTGAAATGAAAGAGAAAGGCTAATCTAACAAAGCCATAAAGCAAACATAATATGGATTAAGTACTAATTAAATGTAAACCTTCACGGTTCAACCAACAAACAATTGGACTGAACCTATGTTAATATGTATACAATCCCTCATCACATTAACCATTGCTGGAAAAGGAAATCAAGTTGTAAGTATTTACAGGTCTCGGTCATTCGGGGAACTTTATGTCTAAGATAAATGAGAGTTGTACAGTTTTTTTGGAGTCAATGAGGAATGAGGCAGTGTGATCTGCTTTGCAAACACAGAGAGATCTGTGCGCTAGACAGCCGACTCTGAACCACTGGCAATATTGTCTCAGACCTTGTGCTGCTATATGAAAAGTCTCTGGACACAATTTAATTTCTGTCAGAGCTGAAACAGAGCTATCACAAAGGATTTCTTTCAGTATTTTGCAACTGCCTCAAACTGAGTGGCTTTGTTTGGTCCAATTGCAACCATTCTCTGTCTCTGATACTCTGTCTCTATCGTTCCCTCTTTCTTTCTCATCCGCTCTTTCTCAGTGTCTAACACACATTAATGGAATACCTTTCAGAAGTCCTGTACTATACA
Organism: Sinocyclocheilus rhinocerous; assembly: GCF_001515625.1. Lineage (NCBI taxonomy): Eukaryota > Metazoa > Chordata > Actinopteri > Cypriniformes > Cyprinidae > Sinocyclocheilus > Sinocyclocheilus rhinocerous. Next base: position 218,427 of record NW_015660888.1, read on the forward strand.
ATGGTGTAAGACTGATTCATCCCAATCTCACAGGAAAACATAAGTATTTTACAAGATGGCAATGCTGTATGAATTTGTATGATATGAATCATATGAAAATGTACAATTTTTAGAAAAAAAGTAGGTCTAAAGGTCCATCACAGGGGCGTAAACAGATTGTATGAAAACATACAAATGAGATTCTACAAATTCATTTGAATTAGCCACCATTTCGGCAAAATGTAAAATAGTTGATGTTTTGGAAATACTTCTGTTAAGTAATCGTTCATTCATTCAGAATTGCACTATTTAAACTACATACAGTATGATGTAGTGATGTAATGCAGCTTTAATGGCTTAAACCTAATGACATTGTGTTGTTATACAAGTAGCATGCCCTTCCCACAGTCTATTGAGCTTCATCATTACTGCCATAAAGCTCCACTTCCAGTGGTCAGTCAGTTTTTGTATGAAGATGCATTTCAGGCATCTCAGTAGACAGGCTGCCTTATTCCTACCTCAGAATGAGTCAGTAGAGATGAACCAGGACCTGTTTTGAATGAATGGCCCGGAAGTGAGAGAGATGTGGCAGGAGCATCTTAAGACGCATCTGTGTGCCAAGCTGCAGCACTTCATTAATCCCTGCTGACACACTGTACCACAAATCAATCTCACAAACCTGTGTCCAAGAATGTGTATCACAGCTGACCTCCATCTGCTAAAACAGTGGTTTCAGCCACCAAAACAAACCATCTCCTGATGTACCCACAAATACAAACGTTCTGAAACCCACCCTTCTGATCTGAAATACAGGCCAAATGACTCAACAGAGGAGTGCCTTCAGAGAATGCAAGAGATCAGTGTTTTTTAAGGCATTTCACCTAGAAGAATTTTTTTTTTTTGTATTTTCAGTTCTAGAGGGTATCAAAGAAGTTCTCCTTCCTTGCAAGACTGCGTTTACTACCAGCCCCACGGACGGCCACCCAGGACTCTCTATTGATCTGGCTGCAGTGTGATTAAGTACAGTTTTACATTAAGGTCACTCCACTGCCTCTCTTTCTTTCTCTCTCTCTCCCTCCATCCTTCTCTTTTTCTCTGTCTGGAAGGGACACACGTGCAATGACAGACTTTTCTTCAGCCTAAAGCTTGAGGGCCATGTGTATTATAGAGTGTTGCAGTCTGAGTCCAAGACCATATTGTCCTCGTCCAAGACCAAAAGTCTGTGAATTCGCTAGTGGTCTCTGACTTTTGGACCCTACTGTATAATTCCCATTCATTTTGGTGTACTGCAATAACATACATGTTCTGAAAGTACAGCTTGGAGAAAATAAATGACCAAACCTATTTAAACAGACACATTATATAGGACATCAAAACTCATTTTAGTCATATAAACCTTTGCTGCTGAACACAGCTTTAAATCCCATTAATCAGTGGATGAGAGAAAAGAGATGGGGATGAACACAGAAAGAATAAATGTGAACTTGGGTAGAGTGTGTGTGTAGTTGTTTGTTTGTTGTGTGGCGTGAAACCGGGTGTGTTCGTGTGTTTGTGCATGTATGTATGTGGTTAAATGTTTTATTTAATTTGGTGCATTTGGTTGTCTTGCCCAGCAGTGCCAAAACGATCATTTCTGGACTGGCAGGTGATAAATAACACTCTCTATTATGATTAATACTGTTCGCCAGAGAAAGAGAGGGAGAGAGGATAACAAACATTCTCAACTAAAACAACACAACCACCAAGCAGGCAGGGAATAATTGTTGCAGTATCACGGGGACTAAGATGGAAAAGTAAAAAAAAACCTCTCCTTCTTTTTCATGTAAAATTGTTAATTTTTTTTAATGTATTATACTTTCTACAGGTGTAACAGTGAATAGATTAGTATTATAATGTATTATAACTATGGTTATAATTATTTTTAATATCATACAATGCATTATAAGGTGCATTACAATACATAATATATGCATTAAAACTACTCTTATACTCCATTATACATAAAGGCTTTAAGTAAAGTGTTACCTTTTTTTTTCAAGTATTTTCTTTTAAACCAGCCTGTATGTTGAAACATGTCTGTTTAAAATAAAAGTTTTCAACACAATGTTGCCATTTTATTTTCTCTACTAGTGGTTTGTTACCGTGTTTTTATGTGGTTTGATAAATTCTTTTTATAGTGAAGCTGCACTAGAATAATTGCTATAATTTTCCTGATGCATTTATAAACTGCAGACACCTATTGCATAGAGTTGTGGTACTTGGACTCCAACTGCAATTATGAATTAATTCAGACTCGGATGAAGTAGTTCAGCAAGTAGATCTTTCTTTGGCGTGCTCATTGTAGAAACCTGGTACGTGGTTCTAAACATGACTTTGTTTTGTGCAAAACATGAGTACCCTAATTCTAAGTTGGACTCAGTGTTTTAGAATATAAGCTCTTTAGTGTTGTGGATGATAGTTTAGCTGTTGCCATGTTATTCCTGTGTGATTTATTACATAAACACAATTTACCTCATTTCCGTCCATCATAACCTCCTCTTGTCCTCATCTTCTCTCAACAGTTTTGTTCATCTGTGGCCCACACTATGACCTATGCCATCCATCCCAGAGTGGATCCTTGCTTTGACCCCAGTGTCTGGTCCAGATAGTGACCCCAGCAGGGTGAGGCGCTGGTCACCAAAGGCCTAATGGGTTCACAGTTTCTCAGCAGAAATGAAGGACTGTTGATTGAACTGTGTGTGTGAGAGCTGCAGGCTACAGGCTGGCTTTGTGCTCCCAGAGCTGCTGTCCAGTGTCACATAGAGGGCAATGTTGTGGCAAGATGACCTGGATGAAGCTTGAGGGTTAAGTGGTGTCACAGTACATGTTCAGCCTCTGCAACAGTCTGCCTGTAGGCAAGGCTTGAACCCGGTACTCTGAGAACCAGGCGACGTGGTGCCTGACTTGAGCATAACCAGAGAGTGACTAACCATCTCAATCAACAAACAAAAATGTCTCAAAACATCCCAATGTTGGCTATGTTAGCTGCAGAGAATGAAACTGTGAATATGGCGTTTTAGTATGGTGTACTTGCACTGTGAGAGTTCACTTTAACTTTAGGTACTTCTTTACTGATATTATTCCATTTCTAAGTTTGTTTAGTCATTTCATTATTTAATGTAACATAGCAATCTGTTCACACTTTTCACAAATTTTTAAATAAAATCATTTTTATTTAAGACAGACAGGGAAATATTATTACCGCAGCTGTCCAGTGTCCATTGTGAAAAACTTTGGGGTTGTATATTTTAACTTGCCAGTAAGCAACCATCCGGAACACTCTAGCAACCATTGAGCAATGTGCTAAAAATCACTCCAGAACATTGCTAGAAAATGTGCAGCAAACACCTTAATGCCATATATAGCGCTGACTTTTGTACAGGCAAGCACCACTAACAATTTTTTTCCCCAGATCATGTAAAAACTGCTTAGAAATTATTTTTGTTTGTTTGGATGATTTTATTACATTACATTAAAGTGATGTTCTTTGTTACAATTATTGTACCATTTAATACCAGAAGTCTGTTTTCAGGTTACTAATCATTTCCAAGTGCTTCAGGATTATTTGACGTGTTCAGACATATCAGTGTCTGTCAAACTCGCTTCTCCTCTCAGAGTCATCTGGAGATCAGCAGCTACATTTGTACTAATTTTACTTTGTGAGGGTATCATGCTTAATCTACCACGGTGTGCCACTTTTATAAGCTTAAAATCTAACTCTGCATATCTTTCTGTTGGCTTTATGGTATGACTGATTGGACTCCAAGGGCCAAAAGTGAAATGACCTGTAGATCTATTGGCTATGTTCGAATTAGCATACTATCATACTCTTCTTACCATTTCTGTAGTATTGTACTCTGTATATGTATATATACTTTATATATATATATATATATATATATATATATAAAGTATATATACATTAAAATGTATATATACTTTATAAAGTATATATACATTAAAAATGGCCTGCTGTACTGTGTCGCCCACAGGCGGGGGGAGGAAAAACTGCTTGCTGTGGTACCCAAGACCAAGACGGAAACGGGGATG
>NW_015660888.1:222711-321268 GCF_001515625.1 Sinocyclocheilus rhinocerous
AAAAATGGCCTGCTGTACTGTGTCGCCCACAGGCGGGGGGAGGAAAAACTGCTGGAGGCGGTCATCGAGCTGGCACACTCCTATCCAATTGTTGGACATCTAGGAGCGGCGAATACCATCCAGCGGATAAGAGATCGTTTCCACAGGCCTGGACTGGACGCGGAGGTGAAACGTTTTTGTCAAAGCTGCCCAACCTGCCAGTGTATGGCCCCGCACCATCCTCCCCCCAGCCCCTTAATACCGTTACCTATCATTGAGGTGCCCTTCGAGCGGATCGGGATGGATCTGGTGGGCCCGCTGCCAAAGTCAGCCCGGGGCCATGAACACATCCTCGTCATAGTCGACTATGCCACCCGATACCCGGAGGCTATCCCCCTTCGCAAGTCGACGGCTAAGAACATCGCAAAGGAGCTGTTTTTACTGTGCAGCTGGGTTGGCATCCCCAAGGAGATCCTGAATGACCAGGGAACTCCCTTCATGGCTGACCTCTGCCGGCTACTGCAGGTGAAACAACTACGCACATCTGTCTATCATCCGCAGACGGACGGCTTGGTGGAAAGGTTCAACAAGACTCTTAAACAGATGCTGCGGCGCGTAGTAGCCGAAGATGGATGCGATTGGGAACTTATGCTGCCCTACATGCTGTTCGGGGTCTGCGAAATACCTCAGGCTTCCACCAGATTCACTCCTTTCGAGCTGCTGTTTGGGAGGCAACCACAAGGACTTCTGGATGTGGCTCGCGAAGTCTGGGAGAACCAGCCCACTCTGAACTCATCGAGCACGTGCGGGACATGAGAGAGAGGATCGATCGAGTCATGCCCCTGGTCCGAGAACATCTGGTGGCTGCCCAGCGTGCTCAACAGAGGTTGTACGGCCAGCCCGCCCAAGCAAGGGAATTCCAGCCTGGGGGTCGTGTCATGGGCTTGGTCCCCACCGCCGCATCCAAGTTCCTTGTCACCTGGCAGGGTCCCTACACTGTCACCGAACGTGTGGGGCCGGTCACTTACCGAGTCAGACAGCCGGGACGAAGGAGGGCGGAGCAGATCTACCATATTAACATCCTTAAAAAGTGGACTGTGAGCCCCGAGCAGCTTGCCGCCTTCACCCAAAACCAGCCCCCCATTGTGGATGTGAACCCACTCCAGGGAAAAGACAGCGTTTAGCACCCCCAGTAGTCACTGGCATTACTGGGTACTACCGTTCGGGCTGCACGGGGCTTCTGCAACCTTCCGGTGACTGATGGACATCCTCCTCCGGCCCCATCAAGCCTATGCAGCAGCGTACCTGGATGATGTCATTATCCACTCGGAGAGCTGGGAAGCACATCTGGATCGGTTGCAGAGGGTGCTGATGGAGTTGCGATGGGCTGGCCTCACATCCAACCCCAGGAAATGTCACCTCGGACTGACAAAAGCCAAGTATCTGGGATATAGGATCAGAAGGGGACTCATCATGCCACAAGAAAAGAAAATCGAGGCGGTCAGGAAGTTTTCCCGACCCATCAACAAGACCCAGGTACGGGCTTTTCTGGGGTTGTCGGGCTATTACCGGTGTTTTATCCGTAACTTTTCCTCTGTAGCCAGCCCCCTGTCAGACCTGACCAAAAAAAAAAAAAAACAGCCAGAGAAGGGGATGTGGTCCAAGGAAGCAGAGCAGCCGTTCCGGGTCCTGAAGACGGCCCTTATGTCCTCGCCAGTCTTACACGCCCTGGATTTCAGCTGCCCCTTCGTTCTGCATACCGATGCTTCTGGCTTGGCTGGTTGGGAGCAGCTCTTTCCCAGATACAGGAGGGGAAAAACACCCGGTGGTGTACATCAGCAGGAAACTCTCCCCCGCCGAGACCAGGTATGCGGCGGTCGAGAAAGAGGCCCTGGCCATAAAGTGGGCAGTCCTGGAGCTGAGATACTACCTGTGGGGCCGCAGGTTTACCCTTATCACCGACCACGCGCCGCTTCAATGGATGGCTAAGGCTAAGGACACCAACGCCAGAGTGACCAGCTCGTTTCTAGTGCTCCAGGACATCCACTTCTAAGTGCAACATCGGGCGGGGCCGAGCACGGGAATGCAGACAGACTCTTCAGGAGATGGTCAGGATGGACAGGTCCGGAAGGTACCATGTTTTCCCCACCCCATACTGTCCCCGCAACCAGTTGCATTTTTCCCCATAGGACCAGTTCGACGGCTGGGGGTGGCGAGTATCCCGAGGGCAGATCAGGGTCGCCCTGGAAATGCCGCTCCTTCACTAATCACGAACGGCGAACACCTGAGCGTGATGGCCAGCACACCTGGAGCTCATTCGGGACGGCTTTAAAAGTCAGGAGGAAAACCACGCCAGTTGAGTTGCATAGTCCCTGGATGAGAGAGTAATGTGTGTTTTTTCTCCACTTTTACAGAGACCGACTGAGCCCCTGGCCACTTGCTACGCTTCACGGACGACCACAGACACTATCACCATTGGGAACCAGAGCACCTTCACAAAACCCTGTATTAGTATTTCTCTGCTTAAATAAATAACCCTCCAGGGGTTTTGCTGTTAAACTCCATCTACTGTGTTCATGTTCTCATTCACCCGCTACATTTATATATATATATATATATATATATATATACACAGAGCTGACCATTCATTTCCAGTGAAACATTAGTCAGAAGCAGTATCAACCATTGCAGTTTATCTCTTATATTTTGACTCATTATTTTCTCAGACTGTCAGATTTTTTTTACACTATCTTTTAAAAATGAAAAGTAACTCCCTGAAGTGAACACACAATGTATTGAGATCACGTAATAATTACAATGCACTGTGGCATTCTACCAACTGAAAGGTTCATATTATTATATTGATATATATTATTAGTATTGCTGTATACAGTTTGACATATAGTACATATTATATGCTAGTATTCCATGCCTAACATAGCCTTTGTGTGTGTATTTGAGGGGATTGGTCTCTACAGAAGAGGCTTTGTACCACATCAACAATGAGTAAGTTTCCAGACGTTCCTCTCTGTACTGCACAGCTTTAGTTCAGCTGTTGCTAATGATTCATTTTCAGACTGAAGGAGTACAAAACTCTGGCACCTTTAACCCTCAGCAAACTTCAGTGCACTCAGTAATTTATCAGCATTCAGCCACTTCAACATGCAATAATGATGTTGATGAAGATCATCTTATTGGATACAGTGACTACAGCCCAGATCTTCTCATCCTCAGCATATCACCATTAGAGAGTTCAGTTTCCCATGAACCCATGTGTTCTGTGAGAAACATGCAACAGAAATCATAATATTCAGTATTGCAGCTGGAAAGGAAGTCCTGTCATACACACACACACACACACACACAAATAATAACAATAATTTTGCTTCAAGGCTGAATATTTTTAAGCATGTTTAGATATTTTTACTGGAAAACAGTGAAAACGCGAGTGTAATATTTCATGGAAATGAAATAACAGCCCTAAATTTATTTAATTAACCAAAACTATAAACCCACCTTCCACCTGCAACCGTGAAGTGAAACAAAAACCATGTGTGTGTGTGTGTGTGTGTGTGTGTGTGTGTGTGTGTGTGTGTGTGTGAGAGAGAGAGAGAGAGAGAGAGAGAGCAAGAGAGAGAGAAAGGGAGAGTAGTAATGTGCCCAATGTGAGATCTGATGTTGAAAATGAAGTGTACGGGGAAGCTCTCTGGTCCACATCAGCTTCTGGCATTTTTGTAACTACATTAAATAAACCCTCAAATGGGTTCAGTGATGCATTTTTATTATCACAATTTATTATACACTCCCCTAGCTAACCACAGGTCCAGCTGTCATTAACACATTAATTAGAATTTCCTCACTTTGTGTGTGTGTGGTTGTGTGAATATGTGCATGATAATGTTTGTGTGCAGGGGTGAAACGAACCTTCCCTCCAGCCTCCATGAACCACTACACCATTTTTTTATTATTATAATTTTCTGCACAACATCATCTTCTCTTGTAGAACTTGTGTTTGTCTCTCTTTGTAACTGAGTTACATGTATTTCTCTGTCGGCAACTGTCACCTCTACTTTACCATTAACCCTCTTGAAGATATTTAAATTAATCTTGAATTATTCCATTTTAAATTGATTTTTTTTTAAATATCACTGGCAAATGGCAAACTGTTATACTCATGCTAATTGCTTGAAAAGGAATAAACAGCACACTTCACTGTTACAAAGATCAGCGTGGTCACCAGCACATTTGTTTTGGATGCTGGTGTGGCTTTGCTTAACCAACAAATTTCCCTTGGTCAAAGAGTTTGTTCAAAAAGACCATACTTGTTGACCAGCATTTAAAAAGATGGTTGTGCCGGTTCACTGGCTAGACCTGCATTAATCAGTTTAAACCAGCTTGGACCAGCATGGAAATTCATTAGGTCAAAATCCATTTCAGAGATGTGTTTTGCCTGTAGTCCTTCTGTTGATCGTCATTTGTCAGCATTGAATCAGCATAAAAGACTGAGGGTTGTGTTTGTATCGTTTGTATTTGTAATGCAGCTAAAGTTGCATGTAATAAATGAAGTCAAGTTTACATTCTCATCACCTATACTGCTGTGTTTTGAAATAAGTGATTTTCACTCATGCTGTTCCCTATTGTTGAAGTCAAGAGTCATTTATTTACCACATGCCTTTTTCTGACTGTGCTCAGTCTATGAAGGACAAAGCAGGTGATAATAGTGTTGATTGCTGTAAATTGTGAAACTGCGTCTACTTTCTTCACAGGCTCTGGCTTCAGCAGGGCCGCATACAAACTGCAGTTTAATACAGTTGTCACCTCCTGATTATGTCAGTCATTTGTGTCCATTTCTGCTCCTGGAGGGACAGTGTCCTGAAGAATTTAACTCTAGCCTGCCCCAACGCATCAGCCTGTAAGTTGGTTAAATGGGAACTAAACTTTGCAGAAAGGTGAGCATCTTGCAACCAACTCCAGCTTTTCCATTTCACACTCTACTGCCATTTTATAGCTAAAGTTGTGGTCAAATTTACTATTGTTTGAAAAATCTTTGCAAGTAAAATACAGTCATTTTGATAGGAATTCATGAGATCAGGAATTTCATGAATTTCAAGACATTTTTTTTTCATGCAGATTTCGCAACAAGTTCAAGTTGATCACAAAAAAGTGAAAGTGACTTCTATGTGGGCTGTACTCCATACATTGCTACACTATTGACAATAGAAAATATACTATTTTTGCCCAGAAATTTTCACTGATATGACAGTACATTAAGTTTCAGCTTTACAGTATCTCACTGCATGCGTCCAAAATTCATTCAAACTATTTCTAATAACGATATTAATCGAATCTTCTCAAGTGAGTGAAGTTCATTCCCAAGGTGAAGAAGGCTGTTTGAGATTCTCCTCATTGATCGCTCTGAAACAGTGAGCTGTGTGTAATAAATGTATGTTACAGTGACCTGAGTGATAGATTTTGCTCTGAAGTAAAACAGCTGATTGACTTTGCTTAGAGTGTTACAGTTCGGATATGATGCAAGAGTGGCTGTGTGGCAGAGTTTTGACGAACCAGGCCCTTAGAGGCCTCACTGAACAGGAAAGAAAGAGAGAAAGTGTGAGAGTGAAGAAGATTATTTTTGGGAAACAACCACTGTGGGGAACAAATGGATCAGTCAGTTTATGTTTTCTATGGCTTCTCTGCTCACACAGGTTGTCTGTTGTGAGGTCTGAATAGTGATTCATTGATATGCTTTTTACATTTTATAGTTCTATACCTGAGTCTCATAAATTTCCACAATCATCAGTGAACTGGACATAACCACCTGAACAGAACCAGAACAGATATTATAGATCTGTTTCAACTACCCACCTGCTATCCACTGGTGTTCCACAGGGATCAGTACCCGGACCATTTTTATTCTCCCTTTACATAATATCACTTAGCAAAGTCATCACCTCTCATGGCTTTTCTATCATTCTTATGTGTGTGATTCTCAGTTTTCTCTTTTCCACACCTCACCATTTCAATAGACAACACAATTAATTCACCCACACAGAAAGACAATAGCGTCACAAGACATAGTTTCTGTAGACTCAGACCAGTGTAAACCGTGAAGCTAAATGCAGCTTGAAATGAAAGTTCTGGAAATGCATGTTCATTTTAGAGACATACTTATTTATGTGCTGTACACCGAAAAAATTGTAACCTTAAAATGGTAACATCTAAATTAACTGGTAATTTTGCAACTACATGAATAAGTTGACATGTATTTGCAAAGTTACTTATAGTCATTAGATTGGCTATTGGGGGAAAAACAAAAAAAAAGTGTTAGCATATATCGAGCAGACAATCTACTGTACTCCTATGACTGCTGGTTGACAAATAGTTGCAAAGTTACTTATAGTCAGTAAAATAGATAAAGTGGACTATCAAAATAAAGTGTTACCCAAAATAAAGTCTCACAGAAAAGACACACTGCATGTTTAAATAAAATTGTCATACATCAGAAGGCTCAACCTGAGTCTGACCTGGGAGTAGAGAAAGCAGCTAGTTAAATATTAGAGAGAAGAAGAAAACCATGCAGTGAATGTGAGGGCCAGGAGACCTGCTGGATTCATGAGCAGCTCAACCTTAATAATACACTGAGACCAGCTCTGCTCAGCTTCATCTTTCATTTATGAGGGAGCGAGAGCGAAAGGGGGTAGGATGAGGCCGTTTCATTAAAGATTAATTAGGACAAATGCAGGGACAACACTTACCTACAATCGCTTCAGTGATCTCTACACACACTCTCTGTTACACACATACAAAAAGGGATAGAGGGAGAATGAACAGGGGCAGTTGCCAGAGGAAAATGACAGCAGACGCTCAGATTCTCAGAGAGGTGAGGTCAGAGAAAGGCAAACTTAAAAAAAGCCCAGAAAAATAAAATAAAACAAAATAAAATAGGTGTATTACTGGGCTGTTCTATTCAGAATTGAGTTAGTAATCTCACAAAGCTTTATTATTGTTATGGCTGGTCTATAGTAATGGTGTGCCTCCATTTAGCTTAGTGCATCTGTGTGTTGTTTTTGGTTATTGTGTTTATGTAAGTTTGTCGTGTGTGTGTGTGTGTGTGTGTGTGTGTGTGTGACACTCGTTACACTCATATCACTCCACACTGGACAAATGACGTCCAGACGTGTGCGTGTATTCCTGCAGATGGTCGTGCATCTTCACACAGAAAGAGCTGAGAGTGCCGTTTTCACACACATCTACTCCCACTGCTCCTTCACTCGCTCTGTTTCTGTTACTTTCTCATCTCTCCCTCCATCATCCTCAGAGTAGGAGGTGTGGTCAGGGAATGAAGAGGAGGAGATGGCATCTTTTTTTTTTTTGAGGCCTTTACACGATCAGACCACAATGCTTACAATAAACATCAACCAGTATGTCAGTCTGCCATACTCAAGCTTAGCAGGAGAAAGCCTCTGTGTCACATACACACACCGTAATGCAACCTGAGCGTATGTATAGTAAAATACAAATATATAACATATAAAACATAAACATTTATATCATTACGTGAAACAAAGGAGACCCTTGTGTCTTCAATTGTGATATCCCAACATAACATCAGCTAATACATTTAGTTTAGATCTCTAACTTATACCTAAACTATAAAGTGCTAAGAGTGCTGGGATGGTGTTAGAATTCACCCATAATATAATACTATAAATAATATATTATATATAATATATAATCCTATAAATATTTTATCTTGTGCATCCATTGAGTATTTGTGTGTCTGGGTCTACTCACTCAAAAAGGAAGTATATTTCCAAATCATTTCCTATCAAGTATAAGACTGTATGCGTAAGGTTGTTTAAAGGCAATTAATTATTCCTTACATAAAGCACTTTGAATAATGTGATTAATTATGTTAATCAATCTGGTGTTTTGTTTTTGTCTCATTAAATACAATACTACTGTATACTACTTGGTCTATAAAACATTCCATATTAAATAAAATTAGGATGATAGCTAGCAATGTGGCTGACATTACTAAGCCTGCAAAATCTCATTGCTGTGCCACATTTATCTTTTCCATGGTAACATTAAGTTGGTGGAACTCACTGCAGAATGGTGGGGAGTGTCATATTTTACCAGGAATTTGGCAAGGTAACACTATATTTAGAAAAAACAAAATGAAATAAAACCTAAGCATTCACCATACATTTACCATCATACAGAAACATTACAAATCCGCAGAGCTCATGGTAGGTATGTCTGGAGATTTTTAATGATTTTTTCCCCCTTATTTTGAGCTCTGTTATGTAAGGAATGTTTGAATTATTGAAAAATAATGCACACCTGAGGTGGTAACACAGAAAGCACAGATACACAACAGCAGTTTGAAATTGGTTTGAGGAAATGTTAAAGTAGAAAGAAACTCTTAGCATTCTCATGTTACGTTGTTTGGAGCAAAACAACGTGTTAAATGAGGTATGTGATGGACTCAAAATAAATTGAGTGGTTTTTTTAGACAAGAGATAACCTTATACTAAAGACAATCATAGGAAAATTACTTTTTATTGCTGTTATGGTTAGTCTTTTTAAATATTTTAAAATATAATACATTTAAAATATATGAACTGCATTGCTTTTCTTGTTTGAACAACATGCTGGATAGACAGCTGTGCAGTGTATTCTTTTCATACAAAATTAGAAGAAACTACCTGGAGAGTGAGTGAGTGAGGTGAGTAAAGTGATCAAGTATGGTGACCCATACTCAGAATTTGTACTCTGCATTTAACCCATCCATGTGCACACACATAGTAGTGAACACACACACAGTGATACAGACAGCCATATTGCTGCGGCACCCAGGGGTTCGGTGCCTTGGTCAAGGGTCTCACCTCAGTCATGGTATTGAGGGTGGAAGAGAGCACTGGTTATTCACTCCCCCACTGCCTATTCCTGCCAGACCTGAGAGTCAAACCCACAACCTTCGGGTTATAAGTCTGACTCTCTAACCATTAGGCCACATCTACCCTGGCCAAAGCTGGGATTTGCGTGTCATCCTTTCGCAGGGGCCATGCTAATCTTCTCAGAATCAATTCAATTTTTGTATATGTGCCGCTGTGGTCGTGGTCATTTATTCATAAAAATAAAAATGTTATATAATGTTTCATTTAAATCTGTGATAAAATAAGATAAACGCCTCTCTGCTTCACTCACAGTCAAATGCTACCTGCAAATCCTGCTGCAGTCCATTTTCACACATGGCTCAAGTTTCCAAATCAGTAACTTGATTAATTTCATTTCATATGGTTTCAGGTGTAATGTGTGGTTTGATATAATTTTCCAGTTGAAAACAATCTCAGTGGCACATGAGCCTGTTCATGGCTGGGGTGCATGGAGCAGTGCACAATAACAGCCAGCACTTGGAGGCATTCTACAAACAACTAAAAAGAAAAACAGTTTGCACAGCCAGATGAATCATAAATGCACTGGAGCATGTCTGATATGCAGAATTTGTTTTCGTTTCGTTTGGCAGGCTGAAGTCGGTCTCCTCGTCGGCCCCTGCTCATTTGAGCTCTGCAGTAGGGTGTATAATGATACACTGAGTACCTTCTGATTGCATGATTTTACAGCACAGGGAGAGGTGAAATGCTGTTCGACGTTTGCGAAACAATTGCTTGTTATGAATATTGTTGGCTTTGAATGAAATGACGAAGTTGACATACACTTTAAAAAATCGGTGAAATTTACAGTACTGAACGGCAGCAGTAATTGCCAGAATTTTACCATAAAAAAAAATATGGTAGTGACACTTATACTAAATATACAGAAAAACAACATGAACTTATATATTGTTAAAATACCTACTGAACTACTAAAATGTGTTTTGTACCTTTATAATACACTGACAACTACCTTAAAACACAGGAGGTTAAGAGAAAGGAAAAATGATGAATCAAAGTTCATCAAAGTTCAGCTTTTCCACAACCCTGGACCACAAAACCAGTCTTAAGTGTCAATTTTTTGAAATTGAGATTTATGACTGGTTTTGTGGTCCATGGTCACATATATAGACTTAGAAAAAGTCTTAGATCTTTGAGTTCAGCTCATGAAAAATTGAATAATTAATATATATATACACTGAACAAAATTATAAACACAACACTTTTGTTTTTGCCCCCAAAGTGTTGCATTTATAATTTTGTTCAGTGTATGTATATATTAACTAATGATCTGTTAAGCATTATATAATGTTTGTTAATGATTTATAAATGAAAGTTATTATAAAGTGTTACCAGAGGCTGTGAGGGATATGTTTACAGTCTTTACAAAGGCACTGTATAAAGGTTCTAGATCACATAATATTTGCAACTCAAAACTACTGAAAGTTTTTTTGTTTTTGAAAAGACATTTTTTAGCTAATCAGTCGATATGTTGTTAAACAACATACAATCCACTGAACGAACTGAACATCTATCCCTCACAGCCTCGTTTTCATTCCTAACAATTAAATAGAGCTCCAACCTGATAACAAATAACAAAAATCCCAAAAGTAATATTCTTGGCAACTGTAAAGGCCCTTTCACACCAAAAGTGAAATTAATAAGCGTCAGGCTGAAGGAAGTACCTCTGCATCTCACTCCCAATTTCTTTCAATATGCAATAACTTGCTCAACTTATTTGAAAAAGTAACTCCGATATTTTGTTGTAAATTTAAAAGTAATTTACTAGTTACTTGAAAAAAGTAATCTCATTACGTAACTTGTGTTACTTGTAATGTTACCCCAGCACTGCTTACCATTAACCAATTAACTAGCCAAGATTTTTACCATTGCATTTTTACAGTCTTCTTTCAATAAAATTATGTCCATTTTTTACAGCGTATCCATTTCATACATGTAAACATCAACACAGAAACCAGGGGAGACAGATGAAAGCTGCGTTATAGCAGTGACACACAGTGAACATGAGCAGTGTAAAAGCATAGGTCAGCTCCTGTAACCGAGTGAGACGGGTTAGATGGAGGACAACCGTGAGTGTGTATGACTGCTGCGTGAACGCTCGGAGGAGAGCAAGCAGCATCTCAAGAACGCCCAAGATAAACAAATATTATCGGTGGCAATGGTGGCGCTGTGTCCAGATACTAAGAGATACTGTCACTGAAGCGATACACACACACACACACACACACACACACATGCAGTCACACACCACCACAGGACTTCACGATCACAGAATTCCTTCGTAGTAAAAATTACTTTCACACACCGTGCTTTCACACACCTCAGTGATTAATTAATTGCCTCCTTTTCATTTCGACACTCAGAAGGTATCTTTTCATTTGCATACGCAGCATTCAGCCCCGTCTGCAGGCCTAACTGCCCGAGCTGTATTAAATGACAGCTTTAAAACCCCCTCAGAGTGGAGGCAGTGAAGGGCAGTAAGTCAACAGTGAGGCAGGGCAGTTACTGTGAGCGCGATAATTAATGTATGCCTCCAAACCATGAGGCGAAACCTGCCTGAGTACAGCTGGAGAATGAAAAAAACCTCCTCAGTGACTAAACTGAGTGCCGCTGCACAATAACAGATTTATTTTTAGTTCGCACACCTATTTCGCCGGCCCCTGGAGGAGCTGGCAGAGTTTGGCGATCTATTTGAGGTCGTATGCCCGACTGTAGAACAGAAAACAAAGTAATCGCACATACACTCAGGTGAAGCGAGCTGTGTTTCTGGTTCTTTTCTTAGGAGGACCCAGCGGGCCGAGTTTGTGTTCTGAAGAGCCGGCCTGCGCGAGATGAGATCTGGCTCCATCCCTCAGTCTGTCTGGAGCCAAACAAACTTTGGGGAAGGTCTTAAGATTGATCACCATGCATTTATTTAAACAAACATAAAGCATATGAATCAAGGTAATTCCTTTGATGTGCCCTCAAAAGCCACTTGAGTGCGTTTCTCATGAATCAGCAGAAGAGAGGTACCGTGCCTGTCTTAGAATCGCAGAATGACATAAATCATGTAATTATGGTGTCAGTGTGGCGTTTAGACTCCTGATCAGAGAGATAAAACCCTGCTGCATCTTTGCACTCAGCTAAGAGAGTTTATACATGCAGGCTTAGCAAACACACAAACACACATACTTTCTAATTGCCCTGTAAACCACATCAAACTTTTTTTGCACACAGAGCGGTTTTTGCTTTCCTGCCCTCAGGTGCACTAAAAAGCACAAATCACAAAAAATTGACCAGCTTCTGACAAAATGGTATAGTTGCTATTGTTACTACAGTAAAACGGGGTATTACCTACCATTGCTGTGAAAATAAATAAATAAATAACTGAATGAATAAATAAACAGCGATGTTTCAGTAATTCAGGGATTCACAAACTTTTTTGTCAGCCAAACCTTTTTCACCAAATATATTTGCTTGAGGGACCCCTTGAGATTTTAAGGTAATGATAATAGTTAATAATTAAGTATCTAATTTGACGTAAACCTTGACTTAATGTTATGTTTAATGCACTTTATGTTGTTAATAACAACAAATGGAATATATTTCCTTTCTCTTATATTTATATCAATATAGTAAAAGATTACCCTATTTTAATTAATGTGATAAACGTGTTAGGTAAGTAATCTAAAAGTAATCAAAAAGTAGTCTGGTTATATTACCTAAAATGTGTAATGTAATGGATTACATTACTAACTACAATTTTTGTCATTTAATTTTGAATCGGTAATGAACTACAATTTGTAAGTAATCTACCCAGCACAGTAAATGAATGAATGAATGAATGAATGAAAAAGGATTATAAAGCTTCTGTCAATCTGCCTGGGTGGATTATAGCTCTAAAATGAAAAGAGATGATACATTTTACATTAAAAATGAAGCTCATTTATATAGGATCATTAAGGGGTTTTTTTTCATTGTGACCCCATTTATCTCTTCTCAGATGATTCTCTTAATTTTCAGTAGCATTCTTTAAAGTGAACAAAACTCTCATTAATACAATGCAAGAAAAAAAGTATCTCTATCTATCTATCTATCTATCTATCTAACATTACAGTTGAGAATGTTTGAATGTGTCAGGTGGTGATGGTTCATTTTCAGGGAGAGCAGCAACGTCTCCAAAACGTCCTTGAACGGCAGTCATACGGCATGAAAACCAGCGCTCTCTCTCTCCTCACACGGATGCAAACTCCGACCATAACATCAGGACACCGCCACCACCGCCAGGTAGCTGGAGAGAGAGGGAGAGAGAGAATTGAATATCATGTGACCTGCTGAAACAGATCCGGGTGCGGATGAAGAAGAGGGGAAGAGAAGTAATGAAGATGGATCATTGCGATGTCTTTATTTCTCATTCAGTTAACAGCCAGCATATGCTTTTATTACCACCAGAGATCACCTCTCGGCCCTCTCCGCCCGCAAAGCACGCCCTCTCTGCCTCCATACACACGCACACACATTCTGCCGGTCTTGTTTGTCTGTGTGGGTAATGTATGCTGGAGAAAATGTGCCAGTGTTGTAGTTCTGGACTAACTGTCCTCCCCAGGGACGCACACAGGTTCACACAAACAAACACACACAGGCTGGGACGTGTGTAACTGGGCCATGTTGTTGTGCGTGTGTGTGTGTGGGTCTCCTGTCCTCTGGATGAATATAATTCAGCCTGCAGTTGTTGCTCTGTGTGGGGCTGCAAAGACCATAAAATAGGCTCATGCAACATGGAAAATATGGGTCTCTTGAATGGTTTCATGAGCTCTCGGACCATTCACTGACCGTCTGATGCTTAAACTGGAAAACACTTTCTTGATCTGCCAAGATTTAATCTGACTGGCTTTATCTATTTCAGATAAAACCGAAAGGGCACATAAAAACAACACAAACAGTGGTTAGTTGCATTATATGATGATCAGATGGCTCTATATCATGGACCAGATTCAATAATCTCATCATCATATAACTGAAAATGTAATTTAGTAATCTATATGCTCACAGAAATCTAAAATGCAATTTCAAAGGTTCCATACATACTTTCAAGAGCATTTAAAGTGAACATTGAAGTGATTCTTTCTAAATAAATATACAGTACAGTTTAAAGGTTTTTCTTAAGAAATACTTTTATAATACTTTTATTCAGCAAGGATTCATTAAATTAATTAAAACTGACAGTAAAGACATTTAAAATGTTACAAACATTTCTATTTCAAATGAACTTCTTATTAATAAAAAAATGATCACAGTTTCCACAAAAATATGAAGCAGCACAACTGTTTTTAAGATTTATAATAATAATAATAATAATAATAATACATGTTTCTTGAGCAGCAAATCAGCATATTAGAATGATTTCTGAAGGACTGTGTAAGACTGAAGTAATGATGCTGAAAATTCAGCTTTGTATCAGAATCAGAATCAGAATCAGAATCAGAATGAGCTTTATTGCCAGGTATGTTTACACATACGAGGAATTTGTTTTCGTGACAGAAGCTTCCACAGTGTAACAGAATGACAGTGACAGAACAAAAAACCACAGATAATAAAAAATAAAAATTAATAAAAAATAAAAAATAGAACAAGTAAAATAAGGAATAAAAAATATACAAATCGACAATTGTATGTACAGGTATAGAACAATAGACAGTTGTATGTACAGGTATATTATGTGCAAATTGAAATGGATCTGTTGAAGATCTGTGTGAAGATAGGGGCCAGCTGGTCAGCACAGGATTTCAGAGAGACTGGTGTAACACAATCTGGGCCTGGTGCTTTTTTCCTTTTCTGCTTATCAAATATCAAGTATCAAATATATTAAACAGAAATCACTTATTTTAAACTGTAAAAAAAAATTCTATGTTTTTGATAAAATAAACGCAGCCTTGATGAACATAAAAGATTTTCAAAAACATTTAGATAATCTTACCAACCCCAAACTTTCAAGCATATAGTGTTCATTTAAAATCTGGTAATGACTAGTTCAAGATGCTAATACCATTTTATAACTTTTGAGAAGCTCTAAACAAATTAGCAAGTGAACAAAACTTAAAAAATATATAAATTCTTGAAATAAACAATATTTTCTTTCCTTTTAAGGGGTTGGTAAGGTTTTAAGTTAAGATTTATCCTGTAGTTACTGAAGATCTGTCTACATATAACATCATCTTTTGCAATCAATCATAAACACATCTCAATGTTCAGTTGTGAACATTGCCGTTGTGTGCATTACAGTTTTTTACGATTGCTTAAGCACAATTTTGAAAACAGGGCCCGGTTTGTCAAAACACTACACACAATTAACACAACCCTACACCAAAGTAGCACAACACTTCAGATCATTTGCAAAATGGAACACTTTTGTCAAAACTATACACAACTTTATAAAAACAATATTTTGTTACCATACGAAACACACACAAGTGTGTTTAGTGTTTTGCAAATCACTGTGTGTAATGTTTTGCAAATAGTGTGAAGCTGACAATGTGCTTACAGTTGTGCAAATCTAGCCTTGTGTTTTGCTCCTTGAGTGTAAGGTTTTGCTAATTGTTGGAAAAGTTTAATTTTAGTGTGTAAGCAATTGAAAAAAACTGTAATTTGTTTGGACAGCATGCATAGCTAGATAAATGTGTGTGTGTGTGTGTGTTGTGACCTTGACTGACTGAAGCCTCATCATCTGCATAATAAAGTGGCTTTCATAGTGGTTTGACTCACACACCCCATAACCATAATCATTAAAGTTCTGCTCTTCTGATGGGTACACTTAACACCAGAGATTGATGTATACACATAGTTCTGCTCTTATAATGGTTCAACTTAACACCAGAGATTCATCAGTCAGCTGAGACTGAATCTAGAAGCTGACTGAACAAAAACAGCACTCACCTCATTAACACATCTGTGAAATTACACATCAGCATATCTAAAGAGCATAAACTCAAAAATGAAGCTGTATAGCTCTGTGTAGAAGCGCAGCTCCCAGATTTTTAAGAGTTCTCTGAGAATCATACAGTTCTTCATGAGCTAGTGGGTTCAGACATGGTGTCGTGTATTTGTGTGTGTGTGTGTGTGTGTTTGTGTGTGTGTGTGTGTGTGTGTTTGTGTGCGCGTGTGTGTGTGTGCGCGTGTGTGTGCGTGCTAAACGTTTATTTTTATAGAATAAATATTGTATGAATATATTCCAAATTTTGCAACATATATATTACATACACACAAAAAATTACTATTATATATACACACACACAAACCGATATGACCAGAGAGAGGTCAAGAGGTCAGAGTTTATGACCTGATGATGTCAGTTGTAGAGTGACTGCACCCTAAGGCTGACAGATACACCCTCACTTCACCTCTGCTGCAGCAAACACACATGAACTCTACAACATACACTACCGTGCATACGCCTGGGGTCGGTAACAGTTTTTAATGTTTTCGAAAAATTTATTGCATTCAACAAGGCTGCATTTATGTGTTCAAATAAACCGCAAAACTATAATATTGTGAAATATTATTGCAATTTAAAATAACTTTAACAATTATGTTTTCAAATGTAATGTATTCCTATGATGCAAAGCTGACATTTCTGCAGCCATTACTACAGTGTCACAGTATTTTTGTGGAAAAAGTGATTTTTCTTGAAATATTTTACTCTCACTTTTGATCAGTTAAATGCATCCTTGCTGAATAAAAGTATTAATTTCTTTCAAAAACCTTTGAACAGTATTATACATGTACACACACTTATTCACTCAGGCCATATTAAATAGCAATTTTTTTGTAAATGTATTTTTACTCATTTGATTAAGTTGATGATTTATACTGCTCTGTACTAATGTTAATTATGATGAAGACACTAAGTGTATTTATGTGATGTGCAGTGTATTGCATCAATTAAAAAGTGTGCATTTCACAGGCAGATGTCACGAATGCTTCAGTGCAAGAATCAACAATAGATCAAGGTTGCAATTGACATGGCTGTGTAGTAGCATAGACAGTAGCTAAAAATACCAACACAAATGTTTTATATATCCAGCTATATATCTTACAGTGGAAGGTCCCAGTGGTCCAACAACAAAATATTTGTTTGTTTTTCAATAAGGACAGCAGAGGGAGTGGGAAAAAAATCACTAACATCAGACCTGCATTCATGGCTTGCCAAGATAAAGATAGAAAATTCTATGCATTGATTAATAACTTTCACAACAAATTAAAATACTTCAGTTTTCTTAACCAAAATGCAATTTTTAACTTTATTTTTCAGTTGCAAATATCCTTCAGATCACCGATCTAATTCAGGTGTGGATGCATTTCATGGGAACTCCTCAGAATTGCTGTGACAGATAATAAAAGAAGTCCCACTTGGTATCCAAGTATATGAAGAAAAACTGTGTATTGAGGACAAAAGGCATAAAAATACCCCTGGATTCACCTACAAATTATAGACTTTGGGTGCAGAAGTTGTCCCACTTTAAAATACTCACTACACCACTGGAGTGTGTGTGTGTGTGTGTGTGTGTGTGTGTGTGTGTGTGTGTGTGTGAGTGTGTGTGTGAGTGCACGCATACTAAGGACAGTCATTGCATCTAATGAGGTGAGTCCGTACAGTGTGAAATGACCCACAGAGATCATATGATGATGGAGAGGTTTGTGGGTTTGGGAGGGTGTCAAACTGCCGTAGAGTTTTGGAATGTACATGATAAAAAATCATAATGACAGCACTACATGCACAATCAGTGGCCTGACAGTATTGAAAATCCGATACCAGTTTCTAGGTAAAAATCCTGACTCTCATGTGACAAGAATAAAATAAAGTGTGTGACTTTCTGCATCATCACTTCACAGTTCACAGTGGTTCTGGAATAGCACCAGCTCAGAAGAGCAATAATGGCAGAAGACTGCACTAAATCACGCTAGCGATGGGCAGAGGACAGGAACTGGGCTAGCACAGTTAGCTGCACATATTCTGCTAGAAGTAGCAGTAGCAGTATATTCTGACCAGTTTGGCAAATAATATATACATTTCATTTTTTAGTATTATTATTATTTTTTTACTATATTGAGGGCTGCTGCATGAATTGCACATATTTTTGACAATGTGGGCAAGGATAGTCAGTAGTGAAGGGACTGTGGGACTGTGTGTGTGTTCTTGTGTTGTCAGTGTTGTCGTGTTTAAACAGAAACAACACAGGAAGTTATTATTATATTGTTTCTTTTACCACTTGGCCTGGTCTGGAAGGATTGGTATTCTACTTTGCTCTCAGTGCTTGACCTTGGGAAGTATTCTCCTCACAAAAGCAGACAGAGAAAAAGTGTTAGTGAGAAATGTCAGTCGGTTTATATAGACTGTTAATGGAGCGCTCAGAACATCACAAACCTTTACTGGCATGGTCTGTCCATCCCTGACTATTCAAACAGCACAGTTCTGAGCTTTGAATGATCTGTGTCATAAACTACAGGACCTATTTCATGTCACATCACTCCTGACCATAACAGCTATCATTAAACACTCAGTTGTTTAACCATTTGATATTCAACTCTTAACAGTTTCTGAACTGGATAAACGTACTTTCAGAAGATTTTATGGTTGATTTTCAAAACTCTCTTATATTTCTTTATATTTTACATTTCCATTTTTAAAAATGTAAAACTGTTTTCAGCACTAATTATAAGGATTCAGGCATGACAACTCTCGGAGTGAATGAATTTTAACCAGCATTTATTAGCATGGGGCATGTAATAAGGTTGATTTTGGCAGACAAGTTCTACTACGCTACTGCTGCTGAGTAAATACAAGAATTTATTCAGCTTAGTCAAAATAAACAAAAGGACAGGCTGCTGCAAGAAATGGAAGAACCCCTGTAGCAGATCTGTACAGGTGGCACTGGGGAGGAGGAGGGACAGACAGAAGTTTTCATAATCGTGTGGCATGGCGACGCAAGATAATGGTACAGATATATGGTTACATGGATTAGGTAGTATTTCTGATTGGCTAATGCGGCGGCATTGAAGAACCAATCAGTGCTTGGTTTGAGTTTCATGACAGAACTATCCTTGCGTCCCAATGTTCATACTATCCATCCTAAATAGTATGTGAGATTAGAATAAGTGAGTCCCAAAGCATAGTATGAAAAGAGTGTGCCACAAGTCCCCAGATGGACTAGATTTTTTTTTTTTTGCACTTTCTAATTTTGCTCAAAATTCATTTACATTACATTTAGTCATTTAGCAGACGCTTTTATCCAAAGCGACTTACAAATGAGGACAATAGAAGCAATCAAAACTAACAAAAGAGCAACAATATGTAAGTGCAAATGACAAGTCTCGGTTAGCTTAACGCAGTACACGTATACACATATATACACAGACACACACACAAAGAAAAACAAGTAGATAGAATAGAAAAAAAATAGAAAGCTAGTGTTAGCTTTTTTTAAATAAAAAAAGATAAATAGATAAAGTAGAATTAAAATAGAATAGAAAGTGCTAGAGTTAGAGGGTCAAATAAAGATGGAAAAGATGTGTTTTTCAAAATTCATTGTGTTTTGGCGAAGGATTCGGTTCAGAACTACAAACACGAATTAAAAGAGTTAAAAACTACAAACATGGAGGATGTGTGCAACCGATGGTTAAGAGGTTTAGATAAAGGGGTTTGAGTTACTAATAATCAACATTTAACCTGGTAAAAAAATATTAATTTAATGTTATCTGTGTGTTATATTTCATGTGAACTTTTACAAACATCCATTTGGCCATGAACTTTTAAATGCATCCTTATGCAAAAAATAAAAAATAATATATATATATATATATATATATATATGAGCAGAGTTCTCCACATAAAGACCCACGGCTTGCAGATCAAAATGCTACTTCTTTTCTCTCCAATACGGTAGGAAGTTAAATTACATGAAATGTGGAGAATGTTAACTATGACAAGATGATTGACAGGCCAGTTTACAGTGACAGGGTGCGACAGAGCGGACCGTTAAAGACGCATTTGTATGACATTATAGTATGTCCCAAAACTTGTCTACTCTTCTACTACACACTCAAAAGTGTGTACTTTTTCCTCCCCAAAAGAGTACATACTTTAAGGGCGTAGTATAAGGCACATTGGGACACAGCATGTGTATTAAATGTTTCTGAACAGCAAATCAGCATATTACAATGATTCTGAAGAATCATGTGATATTGAAAATGACTGCTGAAAATTCATCTTTTGCCATCTTAGGAATAAACTACATTTAAAAAATATATATATTAAAATAGAAAATTATTTAAAATTGTTGATTGTTGAATAATTTTTCAAAATGTTCGTTTTTACTGTATTTTTGATCAAATAAATGCAGTATTGGTGTGACTTCAACTTTTGAACTGTAGTATACACATACATATAATAATATTTTTTTCACAATTGTAATTTTTTTTCCCATTTACACACACTAAATGTAATTATTAGTTGTGTTTTCTAAAACATGCATCATTATTACCTTTTCTATATATTTAGAGCTCATATTGAGGATTTCAGCTTATAAAAAACAGTACACATTAAACCTTGTTGCACAACACATCCTTTACAGTAAGTGCTACGCCTCCAGAAAATACAAAAATAGTCATATTTATATTTAGGGTTTTCTAGAGTTTACTTGCAGAGTTGCAGTGTCTCAGCAGGTCTCATTCTGCTTAATTAATGTCCAAAAAAAAAATTTTCCCATTGCAGAGAGAGAATACATCCTGCTTCTATTTATAAAGTGAGAAACTCTTTGTCCACTCTGAGGTGTCTGGCGATCAGAATAAGGGTCTCAGTGCTCATTTACAGACATTGTTATGGGCAGATGACTTTAATGGACAACACACAGCAATGTTACACAGTGTCTCCTCTTCCATGTCCCTCTGCCACCTGGGAGGTAGATGCACAGACAGGTGGCCTAGATTAGATAAAGCTCTGAGTGTATGTATGTGTGCATGCGTGCGTGCGTGTGTGTGTGTGTGTGTGTGATTTTTGTCTTCCCAGTCTTAAAAAAATCTGTTGTATGGAGGCCGCTGTTTCTGGCTCGCAGCGATGGGAGTCGATGACCTTTTACTGTCAGTGTACTGCGTGACAAATGAGCAGCGCGGCCCAAGCGTGTTTTCCAGGAGTGTGCGAGAGTTCAGCAGCTGGTCAGGGAGGCAGAGCACCTTGAACACCACTCCCAGCCTTTAACTAACAAATAATGGCTGCAGTAATGTGAGGAGACGTCGAGGGTTAAATATACCCATCCTCTGGAGGGGGTGTGTGTTTGGATCGGTATGGGGCAAGAAGCAGATCAAATTACAGTGCGGTAAGATCAGACAAATGTGTCAAACTGTATATGAGTAGGCCATGATTTGACCCAGATTATGACACTTGGAGACAAATGGCATCATTTATCTCTACAGTCTTTTTGTGTGCATGCATATGTTTCAGTGACTACGCACATAAGTGTGTCTGTGTATATTGTAACTCAGGGAGGGATAACTTTTAAAAATTTCCATAGTTAATTTTCATCTCACACAACCCAAATTCGTTTTGCAACCCTAGAACAGTTCACCAAAAACAACCACTTTTTGAACAAAAATGTACAAAAGTTCATTAGATATTTAGATTTACAATAAAAGCTGCAAGTTATACGAGTATACACTAACAATGCAACTAAAAATTAATTGTTAGAAGACAATAGCATCTAGTGCAAAAGATGCTATTCATCTAGTGTTTGTTTGTTTGATTCTTCCAAGACTAATACAGTTGTCAAGTTGCAATTTAGTAAAACTTGATATATGTTAGCCAGCAAGTATGTATATTTGGCGTATTTAAATCAGCAATAATCTCAACAATATTGTTTGATAGTGCATAATGACATACAAAAACAGCTGTTTATGTGTGCAACCCTGGAACAGTTCACCAACATCAACCACTTTTTAAACAAAAAGTCTCTTGGATCATCTCTTCTTTTTGGAGACACATCATAAGAAGTGTACAACTATAATAAGTCATAAATAAAGACAGTATTTTTGTCAATGTATTCCTGACTTGGAATCGAACAGAAATAGTGTTGCAGGATAGTGTTTGGTAAATCTATGAGTTGAACTTTGAACCATTCATGACTGCGAGTTTGGCATAGATGTGATGGACATATCAAAAAGAAAAAGTGTGAATTAGACATGAATCAAGCAAAGCATGACACAATTACTGCTGTTGTAATTTCAGCAGCATTTGAATGTGACTATACTGGAGCCTGAATGTGTGTGTTGGATGGGAAATAAGTGCCTGCCACTGTGTACAGAAACTCTGCTTCCACATAATTTGTCTGCTCTGACAAGAGAAGCACACACACACACACACACACACACAATGAGTACATTTTGGCTCAGCAGGATTAAGCAGGAATTATTAACTGTGCAATGAGTTGAGCTGTGAGGAAATGTCATGCTGTATTGGTCAGGATAGACTGTACTGAAACACCAAACTGACTCTTATTGTTGTCTTTTGTCAAATAGGCCAGATGTAAGTACACTACAGGGACTCCTAAAACAGCAGCTATGAAAGCAGTCTCACTGCTCATCTCTGCTTACAGCTCAATAACCATTGACATTTCATATCAAATAGAGGCTGTCCAAATACTCCTATCAACATGTTGCATTGTTGTAAGCAGAAGTAAGCAGGGCTCATCTATAAGGAAACATTCAATCATATTTTGTTAGTTTATTTAATTTTTTAAAGATAATTTTTTATTTAATTTACATTAATGATATAAAAATCTGAAAAATGCATCAGAAAAACGTATTTATATATTTTTTTACATTGTAATTTTACATTGTAATTGACAATAATAGCTGAAAGTTATACAAGTATAAATTTGTATTTGCTATTAAAAAAATAGGGGTTTTTTTGTTTGTTTTTTGTTTTTTGATGCTTCCAAGTCTATCACAGTTCTCAAACGGCAATTTAGTAAAACTTCATCTATCTTAGCCAGCAAGGTTTTTATATTTGGCTTATTTAAATCATCACGAATCACAACATTAGTCACTATAAGCTAAAAATAACAGACAAGTTTGCAAGGCATAAAAAAAACATGGTCATGCAGGGCTGTACAGTGCGACATATACACTCACCGGCCACTTTATTAGGTACACCTGTTCAATTGCTTGGTAACACAAATGTGGAGTGGCGGTCATATATCAAGTAGGCCTACTGAAGATGATGATTTAATTATAGTTGAAGTTTTCCCTTTGAATGTAGAAATGTCACTAGTCATATACTTTTGTCTAAAGTCTGTTTCAGGACTGGAGCAAACAAGTATTTCCCTACCATTAGGCTACACTTCAGTCCAGGGTAGGCCTACTATAAAGTGTTAATTGGCACCAAACTCCATGATGTTTAATGAGTAGAGTGCAGACAGTCTGAACCATGGACCTTCGTATTAAATCATATTAAACACATTAGGTAAACCTCTGGTCTCCAGTGTTGACTGAGGGGGATAGTTTAATCTGAAATCACAAACTTCACTGCGAATACAGCGCTCCATATATCCTAGCCTGTAGAAGAGAGATGGTATGGTCAAGAGACCATTTCCTCATCATTCTTCTGCTTTAGACCACAAATACACTCACTTTCTCCCTGGCAAATATTGACAGTCATTTACCTTCAGTTAAACCTACTTTCCAGTTGACACAAACCACTCAAGGTCGAACTAGGGAATTAGCTATATATTTCTACAGATGGTTTACGTATATAAAGAATTAGTAGACTGTGGGTGATCCTTTTACATTAAGTGTAGCCTTCAGCAGACATCGGACCCCGCCCGTGTGGTGATGTATGACTGGAAAAGGAACGTTTTCTGAATGAATCTTTTTTAATGAGTCGAACGTTCAATCATTCATTCATTCATAAATCACTGGATTGTAATATCAAGAGAACAAGGGGTAAAAATGAGAGGCGAGTAACCTCTTGAATCGATAAACAACACTGCATTTGATAGATAAAGTCAAACACCATGAATTCATAAATATGTTCACGCCATAGCTGAAGCGAATCGATTCATTTAAACGAACCATATGAACAAATCGATTCTCTAAAACGGATTTCCTGTGCTAATAAGGAGTTCGGTTCCCAGGCACAGTGAACTCACACATGAGGACACACTCCCCCAAATGGACGCAAGTAGCATTGCAGCACACATTCAACAGCCACGCACACACACACACACACACGCACGCAAGAACGCGCACACACACACACACACACACACACACACACACACACACACACACTCATGTTGTGTTTCCATGTTTTATGGGGCGTAATGGTTTTTATACTGTACAAACTGTATGTGCTATTGCCCTACACCAACCCTACCCCTAAACCTACCCCTTACAGGAAACTTTGTGCATTTTTATTTTCTCAAAAAAACTCATTCTGTATGATTTATAAGCTTGTTTCCTCAAGAGAACCTCAAAAATGTCCCCACAAGGTCAAAATTTACTAGTATTACTATCCTTGTGGGGACATTTGATCCCCATAACGTGATAAATACCAGGTACACACGCACTCACACACACACACACACACACACACACACAAAGACGATCTGAGAAACTGACCTTCTGATGTAAGGAAAGGCAAGAGCATGTCAGTCTTGAGATTGAGCTCCTGTGTGTGTTCAAGTGTAATTATGTGTTGTGTGTGAGAGAGAGAGCAATTATACGTCTGTGTGTATGTGTCTGTGTGTGTGTGTGTGTGTGTGTGTGCTGATAGTGAAGGAATGTGAACAATGGAATGGCAATGATGTAAAACAGAAGAGCTAGAGAACTCGACTCTGATGGCAATAAAGATAAGAGAGGGAGAGACAGAGAGAGGCTTCCCCTGTTCAATATTTATAGCCAATATTTAATATCTTTAATACATTTTGATGCTACCTCTGTTAATTGCTGCAATTATTTTATTTTGTTTATTTTATTCGTATAACTGTTGTATTAATTTTATTCTACCTATTATGACCTGCTTTAGAAATCAAATTCACAGTTTTTTTTTCCTGTTAATAAAGCAGACTTAACTGAATTTAAAAAAGTGAAAAGGAGAGAGAGAAAAAAAAACCTAAAATAACAACCTGTTGTTATTCAGCTGTTTTATCTTTATCTTATAATTAAACATCCGCACATATTTACATTTGCTTTTAATCATTATCACACACGCACAAATACCTTTGGTCTCACTCACATACAGACGTGCCAGAGTTAAATCTCTTCACCAAAGGCAAACTAAATAAAGGGGTTGAGCAGAGGTGTGTGATGTGAGAGAGAGAAGAGAGCGTGAGAGGGGAATGAGCATGTGTGTGTGAATATGATTGCATGTGTGCCCGAGAGAAAAAGGAAGTGCAGCCCTTTGGCAGGGAGAGCAACAGGAAGTGAGCATCTATCATCGATCTGACCCTTTGATCTCCAACTACAGAGAGATTTCATCATTACTCTCTCACACACACACACACATACACAACAGTTGACGGACAATAACTGACCCATAAGGTAAAACGTTGGCCCTGGACTGAACTATTATGATGGATATAACACACACACACACACAAACTCTCTCTCTCTTTGTAAGGAGACAGCTTGAGTCATATACCATTTCCTTTATTAAGTATAAAATGTTCCAACAACAATGAATCTTGCTGTTGAGTTTGGGTAGTGCTTCTCTCTCTCTGCTTGCACAGAATTATCGTGGATGTGAGACACAGCAGTAGATGTCTGTGAGAGTGTGTTTGAGAGATGATCACTGTCAGTTCCCCCTCAGGTCCTGAGATTTGTGGTAGGTGACGCTTCTGCATGCTTCATGAGTATTGATTGGTATTGTTAGCAGCAATAAAGCAGCCATATGTCTTATTAACAGATGCATATGCTGAACCAGAATGCAAACACAGAGGAAGAGAGAGAGAGCTTTAGTGAGCTTAAAGAAATGTTAAGGCATTTAAATGAGAAGCAAAGGACTCAACCCCTGAAAATGAAAAATTACTGCAGCTCCAAAAAAAAGAAAAAGGTCTTCGGTCACTTAAGTTACATTTAGATTTAAATTTTAAAGCTGGAGTCTCTTCACTAACGTCTTCACAAATTCTCTTCATTTTTTCACTTTTCTTCATCATTTTTCCTCAACAACTTAACTGGTGTTTTGGTGATTTTCAAAAATCTATTTTGTACAGATTCATACAACATGATTTGTACAAAAACTTACAGTTTGTATAAAATGCAAGCATGAACCTGAAATAATATTAATATATCAAATTACTAAAATCTGTCTTTACCTTTATACTGACAACCATCATAAAACACAGGTGGTAATAAAAAATCACATGATGAATTAAAATTCATTACAACAAGCTGAGGTAAAATTATCTCTCTTTCTCTCTCTCTCTCTCTAGAACATATATAAAAGGTGGACTGTGTCATAGACAAAAATACAATACACCATCATGGTAACTTGGCAAATAGAGAATTCTGGGAATGTTTTTTTTAATTATTATTATTTACATAAATTACAAAACAGTTTGTTCCAGTTTGTTCCTTCATAAAAGCTTCCAAATACTTTTGTCTTAATATTGAACAAATGTATCTATTGTTTTATCATTTTAAAATCCAGCAAGCATCTTTTTTTTAATGGTTTGCTTGTAAAGTGTACTTATGCTTGTTCTTTCTTTTAAAATAAATGATCTTGCTTTAATATTTTGTCATGTAATGCAACAAAATTCATACATTTTCAAAGATGGCTTAAGTCTCATTACTTTTTGGGGTCACAGTGTTAATGAAGTGTTCTGATTGAGCGATTTATTCCTGTTCACGTCTTGTTTATATTATTTATGTGACTAATGCAGTCAGGGAGGTGGGTAAATGTCTATTTCACTTTAGAAAGAAGTGCTGATAGCATATAAAGAGTTGGAGTAGAAGTTCGTACTGAATGACACCAGTGGATCTGGACGTATTTAGATGAGTGTGTGTTTCTCATACGTCAGTGTTACAGACACAGCATCACTTAATATCTCTATCTCTCTCTGCTCTTGTAGCACTCTCACAACCTCATCTCAGTTTTCTAGGGAAAATGAAAATGAATGTGGATAATAGCTCAGCAAGATTTGGGATGTGGAAGAATTTGATGAGAAATAACTGAGTTTTTAATTGAGACTCAATAAATCGGAGCACAGTTTGAGCAGAAGATGCAAAAATCTAGTTTTTCTCTCCATTTTATCTATTTGCTGTCAAGTAGAAACAATTGCGATATCAAGGACATCTTGTTTTGTGATTTTTCTTTCCTATAGGTGACAAATGGTGGGGGTCTGGGTTTGGGGGATTTGGACCAGGCACGGTGGCCACCTGCAGAGCAGCCTGAACTGTGTAATGAAAAGAGCACAGCCCTGCTGGGGACAGAGGGACGGGGGTGCGATTGATTGTTCTGGAAACTGATGAGGGTTCAGGCACAATTAAATTGTAGGGCAGAGCTGGGAGCTGTGTATTTGTGTGTGTGTTAGATGCCTGCTTGTTGATTGATGGTAAAATCATAACTACAGTGTATTAACTATACACTCTAAAAAATGCTGGGTTACATACAACCCAGCGCTGGGTAAAATATGGACAAACCCAGCAATTGGGTTGTTTTCATCCTACAGTTGGGTTGAATGTTTAACCCAACCTTATGTGCAGTAACCCAACTGCTGGGTCAAAACAACCCAATCGCTGGTTTTGTCCATATTTTACTCAGCGCTGTGTTGTATTTAACCCAGCATTTTTTAGAGTGTGGGGTTCAGCACGGGGTTAAGGTGGCCTGAAAAACAGCCGCTCTTATTAGATTTCAATGAGGGGCAAAACAAAAGGACGGGGTAGAACAGATGCACTTGTTACATGATCTGCTATTTCAAAATTGTCTGTTGAAGAATTATTTTAGCACAAGTTTCTCCAAAACATGGTGTAGTCCAGTTCTTCAGAGCCTGCACTCTAAAAAATTCTGGGTTAAATATAACCCAGCGCTGGGTTAAAAAGGGACAAACCCAGCTATTGGGTTGTTTTGACCCAGCGGTTGGGTTCAAAACATCCCAACCACTGGGTCAAAACAACCCAATAGCTGGGTTTGTCCCTTTTTAACCCAGCGCTGGGTTATATTTAACCCAGCATTTTTTAGAGTGTGGGTTGCCAATTACAAGACAACAGCATAATCCCATTTATGGCTGACCAACATGAGTACCAGTGGTTAAAAATAAGTGGTTTTCAGCAGTGGTTCCTGTAGTAAGTGTAAAGTGAGTCAGAGAGGCAGTGGTGCTAGTCCAATGGTTTAATGGGGCAGTATAGTAGTTGTGAGAGTGCCCAGCTCCATTTGGTCTGGTTTTCTAAAGTAAGGGCTGCTATCCCAGAATGGTTGAGGAACTGCTTCATGTCAGAAAATAAATATAATTTATGCTATTTTGCACTTTCTATTTATTTATTTAGACAAAATGAATACTTTTATTTAGCAGGGATGCATTTAATTGATCAAAAGTGACAGTAAAGACTATTACAAAAGTTTTCTATTTCAAATAAATGCTGTTCTTTTAAATGTTCTATTCATCCAAGAAATTCCGAAATTTTAAGCAGTGCTGCTGTTTTCATCATTGATGATGAGAAATTATCAAGAATAATACAAATTATTTCGGAAGGATCATTGTGACACTGAAGACTAAAGTAATGACTGCTGAAATTAAACTGTAAATTGGGTTGTTTTCATCCTACAGTTGGGTTGAATGTTTAACCCAACCTTATGTGCAGTAACCCAACTGCTGGGTCAAAACAACCCAATCGCTGGTTTTGTCCATATTTTACTCAGCGCTGTGTTGTATTTAACCCAGCATTTTTTAGAGTGTGGGGTTCAGCACGGGGTTAAGGTGGCCTGAAAAACAGCCGCTCTTATTAGATTTCAATGAGGGGCAAAACAAAAGGACGGGGTAGAACAGATGCACTTGTTACATGATCTGCTATTTCAAAATTGTCTGTTGAAGAATTATTTTAGCACAAGTTTCTCCAAAACATGGTGTAGTCCAGTTCTTCAGAGCCTGCACTCTAAAAAATTCTGGGTTAAATATAA
This sequence comes from Sinocyclocheilus rhinocerous, assembly GCF_001515625.1. Classification (NCBI taxonomy): domain Eukaryota; kingdom Metazoa; phylum Chordata; class Actinopteri; order Cypriniformes; family Cyprinidae; genus Sinocyclocheilus; species Sinocyclocheilus rhinocerous. The sequence goes on from NW_015660888.1 coordinate 251,791, forward strand.
CCCAGCGCTGGGTTAAAAAGGGACAAACCCAGCTATTGGGTTGTTTTGACCCAGCGGTTGGGTTCAAAACATCCCAACCACTGGGTCAAAACAACCCAATAGCTGGGTTTGTCCCTTTTTAACCCAGCGCTGGGTTATATTTAACCCAGCATTTTTTAGAGTGTGGGTTGCCAATTACAAGACAACAGCATAATCCCATTTATGGCTGACCAACATGAGTACCAGTGGTTAAAAATAAGTGGTTTTCAGCAGTGGTTCCTGTAGTAAGTGTAAAGTGAGTCAGAGAGGCAGTGGTGCTAGTCCAATGGTTTAATGGGGCAGTATAGTAGTTGTGAGAGTGCCCAGCTCCATTTGGTCTGGTTTTCTAAAGTAAGGGCTGCTATCCCAGAATGGTTGAGGAACTGCTTCATGTCAGAAAATAAATATAATTTATGCTATTTTGCACTTTCTATTTATTTATTTAGACAAAATGAATACTTTTATTTAGCAGGGATGCATTTAATTGATCAAAAGTGACAGTAAAGACTATTACAAAAGTTTTCTATTTCAAATAAATGCTGTTCTTTTAAATGTTCTATTCATCCAAGAAATTCCGAAATTTTAAGCAGTGCTGCTGTTTTCATCATTGATGATGAGAAATTATCAAGAATAATACAAATTATTTCGGAAGGATCATTGTGACACTGAAGACTAAAGTAATGACTGCTGAAATTAAACTGTAATATCAATTAAATTGTGATAAACAGTATGAAAACTATCCTGCTTACACATTCAAGCCCTTGTGTTAGCGTGTGTACACTGGTTTGTGTGTATGTGGACAGTTTCTCATTGCAGTAGGGTTCAGGCTGCAGTCCAGTAAAGTCATGCTTCGGGAGACACACTCCTGAAAATTGCAAATCACAGCAATGGCATATCCCTGAAAACTAGCCGATTCAGCCGTAGAGGCATGAGGCAAGAGAGCCCTTCAGACTGACACATGGGACAAAAACACACTGATCTGAGCACAGATTTTCCCCCTAGTGGTCAGCAGCTCAAATGAGAGACACATTGCCACAATGCTGATGTAGCACAAAGTGTGAAATAGCCATTTAGACAGCTTTACAACCCAAGTGACAAACATTTTTGCTGAAAAACTGAACAGACTTTCATCAAAAGTATATCTGCTGTAAATGTGTTGTGCAATCATTCAAAATTATTGTCTGTTGTAATTGGCAGCATGCCACAGAGTGTAGTACATTAGATTCAAAATTAGCTGGAATATTCCTTTATTCAGTATGCATGTTAGCGGTCATTTTTGTTTAAGGGCATGGCCAAAAACTACTGAACATAAAACAGACATGAATGCTTAGCCATTGCATTGCAAGTACTTAAAGGGATAGTTCATAAAAAATAAAAAATTCTGTCGTCATGCACCCTCAAGCTGCTGTCTGACTTTCCTTCTTCTGTGGAAAACAATAGAAGATATTTTGAAAAATGTTGGTAACCAAACTTTGGTGACCATTGCTTTTCATTGTAAGGACAAACAAGAGACATTTCTCAAAACATCTTATTTTGTGTTCCACAGAAAGTCACACAAGTTTGGAATGGCATGTTGAAAACTGTAAGAAAAACAAGTTTCTCATTTTTGTTATAGTTGTTATAGTTTTGTCTGAACAATCTCTGAACAATTTCCATTCTTGCATTACTGTGTAGACAGATATTTGACAAACAGCACAAATCTGGTCCACTTCACAGCTTATTTTAGCATTTTTTTACTTTACAAACACTACTGAAACTCCAAACAGAATTTACAGCTCTGCTCATGGACATCCAGTTTACTTATAAGTTTCTCATCCCTCTTTGGAGTCTGTTGGTAATTTTAGACAGTGTGTGGCATTTCTTTGTGCATTTTGCACCAGACAGTGACTCTGTAGGCGAATGTGGGGTCTGTGAATGTCACATTGTCACAAAAAAAACTCAGTAAATCATAAAGGTTTAGTTCACTCAAAAATGAAAATTCTCTCATCATTTATTCACCATTATGCTGTTCCAAACCCATAAGACTTTGGTTAATCTTTGAAACACAAATGAAGATATTTTTAATGAAACCTGATAGGTTTCTGTCCCTCCATTGAAAGTCCAGGTAACCAAAGCTCAGAAGCTCCAAAACGGTCATAAAGGCATCATAAAATGAATCCATATGAATTGAGTGGTTTAGACTTGTGAAGAGATACAATCACTTTGATGAACAGACTGAATTTAGGCCTTTATTTACTTACTTCTTTTACTGGTTACCTGTACTTTCAATAAAGGGTCATAAATCTCTCAGGTTTCATTAAAAATATCTTCATTTGTGTTTCGAAGAGTGACCAAAGTGATATGGTGAGTTCACTGTGACTAAATGATGCCAGCATTTCCATTTTTGGGTGAACCTACACTTTTATCACTTTAAGTAATGTTATCCAGTAAAGGTCTGTTCTCTGCAATGACAGTAGTTGACCTGAAAGACTCAAGTGACATAGAAGAGACCACAAATTAGTGCCCCTCGCAGTGACACTGAGAACAATGCTGGCAATTCTACAAGCATTCGTCTTCATGTATTTGCACAGAGTATGTTTTAGGCCTTAGTGCAGAGGTCCGTGTGAGATGTGCAAGGTTTTCTCTCTATCCTTCCCTTCATCACCTCTGATCCTTCAACGCTCCAGATAGAGCAGCTGCCCTTCTGCCCTTCTGCCCTCTCATATCCAGAGCCTACAGAGATAAGCACCAGCAAAGAAGAGAGAACAGCGCTCTCTCACATCAGATGTCTGTAGCTGAGATCAAACACTGGACTAACGCTTTACGATATCATGCATGTGCACCCTGTGTTTTAAGAGCCAGAGGAATTTAGCTTGGCATTGTACAGTATCACTAGACTAACATGTCATGCACAAGCAATATATATATATATATATACATATATGACATGTATGACGCCCCTGCAAAGATACACTGCTGGTCTTAATTTACACCATTGTAGCTCAATGTTGTCTTACGACAGCTTAAGTATTTATAGCATTTAAAGATAGTGCATGAAATTCTGGAGAAAATGGGAGAGAGAGAGAAAAAAAAAAAAAGGTTGCAAGCTGGATTCGAACTTGCATTGTTCATATAAGCTCCACAGCTCAGTGTCTTGGAGCATGTGCTCAAGCTGCAAGGCCTCCAATGTAACGGTGTTATATAAATATAACAACTGTAATGAATCTTTGTGGCTTATGTTAAAAAGTGCTGGTTTAAGTTCTTCACAAAAACACGTTCTTTGTTCACTTTCATCAACAACTAAACCGCATTCCTGCAGGAGATGTGCACTTTGACCATATTACTTTTTTTGTAACTCTCTATTTATTCTACTACGTAAACGCACTGGATGACTTCCCTGCAGTTTTATATTGAAGCAATAAGGAGCTAGAAGAATTGTGTTTGAATTTCGTTTTCATTTGTGAAAATAGCCATGATGATATCAAGCAAAATGCAACAGGACATTTCACTGATCATTTGCTTTTATATTTCTGCTGCATCATGTTAATAAAATAATAAGAAGCATTGTATTTTTTAGCCATTTAAGTAATTTTTGACCATTACATAAAACCAAGCTTGTGGTGTTTACTGGCCAACCTATTTAAATAATCTTCCGTTTCTCTCTATATACTGCAACAATGCTAATATTGTGTGTAAAATGGCCCATGCAAAAAGACATTTTAGATTTCCTTTGGAAATAAAGCAGATTCAGTATAATTCACCCTTGAGCTCATTACGGTTCATTAAGGTAACAACTGCAGATTTTCACTTGTGTGTATACTGGACAGAGGAACAATTCTGGAGAGACTATTCTGGCTATTTATGATTTATTATTTCTCACTTTTACAAAATATACTTTATAGCCTACTACTGCTACCAACTTTGAATTTTACAGTATGTACTTCTGAAATGCACTCAGTTTATTTCATACAAGCATTACTGGCAAATGAAACAGTGTATGTTGTGATTGATATATAAAAATTGATCTCTGTCTTTTCCATATTCTGAATGTACTCCTAAGCAGTGTATTACATAATATATTGTTTCTACTGTATTTTAGATTGTATTGTAATCTTTACTGAAATACATCCCAGATCTAACTGGGTGTTACAGAATCTTCAGATCTTCAATATTAATAGATAATGTTACTATAAGTGTGTTATTGAACAGTAATATGCTAACAAGTGTGTTATTAAATTGTTATTAAATAGTAATGTAGCGTTGTGACATAATATACTATTTGTTAACACTCACATACTACACGTGTGTGTGTGTGTGTGTGTGTGTGTGTGTGTGTAATCCAGTGTTCTGTAGGAACTGTCTGTGCTGTGATGTTGTTTGGTTGATTTTGACTCTGAATTTGTCTTCTCCTTTTGTTCTCAGCTAAATTCTGATCACAGTTTGAGGCCAGCATGACTCCTGAACTTTGACCTGTCAGATGACCTCTGTTCTGCCATGCAAGTTCATGGCAGGGTCAGAAAGTCCTCCCTTCCTAAAGCACGCTGACACACACACACACACACACACACACAAAGACATTCTTGTCTCATCATTTGCTTACAGCACAGAAGGTACTGAATTAACATTCAACTGCATGCTAAATATGGATAAATTATGGTGCTGAGTAAAACTGTTGAGCCAGTTTAGACTGAATCCTATGAATGAAATACTGATGACAAACTTTGCAGTGTGTGTGTTAAATGAACTCACAAAATGTCCAGTTAACAACACTGAAACACATTTATAATAGAAAGGGCAGCCAACAAACTCATTTAACAGTGGCTACTTGTAAATGCACAGCAATAATATAACTAATAGTCTTATTCTGAATAAGACAACTATCCTATTAAATCGTTTAAGTGTTTAATGACAGGATAAGCCCCTGAACACCTTTGGTGTTTAATGCATTTTTTAACTTGAAGTAATTATTTTATAGTTTAATAGTTTGGAGATATTTATCCATTTACTGAAGGGGAAACATGTCACTGCCTGTGTAAAAAAAAATGCAGTCAAATCTCATACTGTTGAACTAAGGTTTTTATGTGCTACATTAAAAACTCTGACATCCATTAAGAATTATGCATGTTTCAATTTAATGTAGGGATCTTTTTTTATGAAATTACATATTTAGATAATTGTTTGATTCTCTTTGATGAGTAGTTCACCAAAAAAATGAAAATTGGATGCAAAAAATATTTTTCCCTCGAGTCATCCAAGATGTAGATGAGTTTGTTTCTTAATCAGAACAGATTTGTAGAAATGTAGCATTACATCACTTGCTCACCAGTGGATCCTCTGCAGTGAATGGGTGCCGTCAGAATGAGAGTCCAAACAACTGATAAAAACATCACATTATTTTTTAACTTGAAGTAATTATTTTACAGTTTAATAGTTTGGAGATATTTATCCATTTACTGCAGGGGAAACATGTCACTGCCTGTGTAAAAAAAATGCAGTCAAATCTCATACTGTTGAACTAGAAGGTTTTTATGTGCTACATTAAAAACTCTGAAGTCCATTAAGCATTATGTATGTTCCAATTTAATATAGAGATCTTTTTTTATGAAATTACATATTTAGATAATTGTTTGATTCTCTTTGAGGAGTAGTTCACCAAAAAAAGAAAATTGGATGCAAACAATATTTTTCCCTCAAGTCATCCAAGATGTAGATGAGTTTGTTTCTTAATCAGAACAGATTTGTAGAAATGTAGCATTGCATCACTTACGTCCAAACATTTTAATTCCTCAAGTCTAATAGATTTGTTAGGTCAAAAGGTACAGTGAATGGCATAATAATACATTTCATGTCCACCTCCCAATGAAGTGTTTAGTAAGAGTGTTAATGATTGCTGTGTTAATGATACGGACATAGATTGGGCACGCGACGGCTAGCTGCCACTGAGCTAATGATCTCCTCACCTACCACTGAAGGCTGCACACAGGGCCAAGGGTTTTGGGGAGGGTCTCCAAAGAAAATTAGCCTGTGTGTCCTCCACTGTACAGTGGGACGAGCGCAGTACAGAGGGGCTCTTGAGGAGATGCTGACATCTCCACTACAGCAAGAGTATCTCATGACAGCCAGCTCAATGAACTTCACACAGCCCTGTTAGCAGGGCATATTACGCTTTTTAAAAGATTCAGTCATCCATGACAGTCAGGAGCTGATGACTGACATTACCACCGTACAGTCACTGTTCAGCTCAAATGGACGGTTGTTTCAAATAAAACCATTTCACCTCAGTTGTGTGCACTTAGAGGTGTAATTTGAGACACTGCAGGAGTGAGGAAAAGAAAAGTCAGTTAAAGGTACATTAGTGTGGTAGTTTAAAAAAAAGGCTCACGAGTCAGCATCAGGGGGAAAAAAACTATGCTAATTGTAAATAATAAGATGCAACTAACCATATAATTGTGTATAGTTATAGCTAGGATTGCAAAATGTATAGCAGAAAATACATCTGGTAGAAACCAACAAATATTTAGTCTGTGTCATGTTAATAATTTTGCATATACGTCCATTTTTTGTTGATATGTTGTTTATGGTTATTTTAATATTTCTGTTTAATTTTAGGGGTGTGTTACAATTTTATTATACTGTGTTGCATCGCCAGTTAATACCCAATTTAAAATCTGGGTCCTGAAGCAAAAGCAGTTGAGAGTACCTGCAGTGGATGTGCCACATTAGAGAAGATGTTGTGTATAAGTGCATGTGACCCCCACCTGAACCCAAAGATGAAAAATTCCCTCAGCTGAGGAGTGTTTGAGAGAGAGAGAGAGAGAGAGAGAGAGAGAGTGAGTGTGTGTGTGTATGTGCATGAAGATTGATGTGAACAGTGAGACTCCTGAGTAATGATGTCAACAGCAATCTCAGCAGCGTACATTACAACCATCACAAAAAAACACACAGCCCATTCAGCAGGGCATTTCCTCAACACCACTATGAAGTACAATTACTCATTATAGAATAATCTTAAACCTTGAGCCAAGACTACTACTACTGCTATTAAAATAATAAAAATAATGATTAAAAAAATATCTTGGCCAATGAAAGCTTGGTAATTTGATCATGTGACTGTAATAATCGAGCAGCTCATGAAGTCTGTTTTGTGGTTGATGTAGGACAGTGCATGCCTGCCTGTTTCATCTGTCAGAGCCAAATCTTTTTTTTTGTTTTGGCACAACAATCCTTAGAAGAAGAAGAAGAAAGGAAAAAGAAAAGCGTGTGTTCATATCAGCGTTCATGCATTTAGGTGTGTGTGCTTTGTGTGTTTTTATTACACAAATACAACCTCAAAACAATCAATAGAATGTTTTATTGTATACCCAACGTTAAAACACTGTATTGACCTGATTGTGGCAATACTGTCCACTTCACAAAGACCACACACACACACACACACACACACGGTTGGACAGGAAACACTTTACCCAGAAGTTCTCAGCACTGATGTTTAAGAGGGATGTTTGATGCTTTATGTATAATCCACAAAAATCCTTTCCACACCTCAAATGTGACACACAAAATACATATTTTACAGTCTAATGATGGATATTTGTGCAAATATATAACAAAATAAGGATGCAAAATATCTTGAATGTACAGACAAGTGTGAACTGAGAGAAGAAGCTGTGTTTGTCAACATTACATTTACATTTAGTCATTTAGCAGACGCTTTTATCCAAAGCGACTTACAAATGAGGACAATAAAAGCAGTCAAAACTAACAACATTTAAAAAGACTTTTCAAAAGACTTCTCGATATATAAATTATTATAATATTACTAGTTTATTAAGGACATAATGACATTGTGAATGTGTCATTTCTGTAACTTTGCCAAACCAAAAAAAAAAAGAAAAAGTCAGGAGATTTTTGGAGTTACTTTGCCTCCTAGTGGTGAGAGAGAGTGTGTGTGTGTGTGTGTGTGTGTGTGTGAGTGGATCAGAATTTCCCTACATTGTGAGGAACAAGAAGAACCGTATGAAATCATCTGCACTGTGAGGAGACAACAGTCCCCTTGAGAATACAGCTTAATGAACATACTAAATAATGTCTTAATGAAAAATTAAAAATGCTAAACGGTTTGTGTGAGGGTTAGGTTTGTGTAAAGGGGATAGAAAATTTCATTAGCTTAGATTCAAAACAACGGAAGTCAGTGTGAGTGTGTGTGTGTGTGTGTGTGAGAGAGAGAGAGAGAGAGAGAGAGAGAGTCAGAGTCCACATTTCAGCCGCAAAACGACCACCTATGATCTTCTCATCATTAGATATCAGCGCCACAGATTTCACACAATGATTCAGTGGTTGAACTCTGGGTGAATCCCAACGGCAGTCACAGTAGGAGAATCCATTGCTAGACCTTTTGGCACTTTGTAAAACTTAACAAGCTAATTTTCATGTTTATAGGGCCATGGAATGACAGGCAGGGTGTGATTTTAGACCCATGAGCTCCATAACTCCTGACCTGAGAAGAGAGTGAGTGCTATAGCAGAGCCGATCAGCTCCACCAAAACCACTGAGATTAGGACTTCTGTGTGTATTGACAAATCACCATTCACTTTCACTGCATCTTTCACACAAAGAAAGAGAATAGAGACTGAGGCTGTCAGCCTGCCTATCTTCTTTTGTATTTCACAGAAGAAAGTACGTCATACGGGTTTGGAACGACGTGAGGGTGAGTGCATGATGACAGATTTAGGGTGAACTATTCCTTTAAGGACATAAACTGCGAAACGGTAATGGTTTTAAGACCTTGGTTTTGTTTAAACACACTCAATGGGAAATCATCCTTATTGAAGTAGGCAAACAGTCTGATTTGATGGCATTTTTTTTTTTATATGTCCACCTGCACATGGGGTTTTAACACCTGTTCAACATGCTGAAGAAATTTTAAGAATATATCTGTCCTTCTTCTAATTCCAAATTTGCACTGCAATGGTGGCATCGAAGCGCTTCTGAAGTAGCATAATCCAATCAAAGGGCATTTTTGACACAGGTTTGCTTTAGCGTGCTACTATATTCTACCACATTGCTTACTATATTAATAACACACTACATGATTTCTGTAGTATACCGTATTAGATGACCAAGTACACTTACCAAAAAGTGCAGTATCCACATTATTTCCAGCACAGAAGTAAGCTATTTCCTTTGAATGTGTGAGACTTCCATTTCATTAGGAAGGTACTATAGGTACTATAGGCAAATAGCTAGAAGAATAACAAAGTTCGGTAAACGGTAAAACTATTTGCACTACAAACCAACATGGTTATGTTTATGATAATAAACTAAAATATCATGATAGCAAATATCATTAAGAATGAGGTGGAAACAGAAGAACATCCTGCACTGAATACTATTGAATCCCACAATGCAATGCATTGAAACTGAGATTACTAGAGGAGATATCAGCCATGATGTTTCTACTCATTATTTGATTGGATTGTTAAATGCTTTTACACAAACTTGGATTCAAAATAACCATATTTAACCATATAAACAACAACAACAACAATACTCCATTTTCACTATGTAGTAAACAGTATGTTAGTATTCCATTCCTAACATATACTTACTGAGTGGATATTGGATAAATCAAAAACCAGCATCTAAAATATTATCTATTTGACTGCTGGTGGCCCAGCGAAGACATGAACCGTGTACGTGAGTGAGTGTGTGCTGATTGATCTAACCTCTCACACCAGCTTTAGAATTTGCACTGGCAGAGAAATTGGACACAACCCACTTCACTCTCTCAGCCTGTGAGTTCAACAATAACAACAATAATAATGACACAAAATAGCCATTCTTGACCATGTGAACTCATTTGACTAAGAATAGAAACAAATGAATCAAAATGAATGTGGAAAACAGCTCAGATCAATTGGTCTTCAGGAAATATGATGATAAATGTTCAGCTCATGAGATCTCTAATGTCTAATTGCAGACTTTGGTAGCAAATCAGCATACAGTTTGAAACGTTATTGAGATCTGTTTTGAAACTTTAAAGGACATTGGAATCGCAGGGGTCTTTTTCCTCAGAAGAAACATAAGAGAAGCAGGAGACTTGAGAAACTCGCTCATCGTTTAATCTTACTATGTCTTTTAGAAGCTATTGAGATGTTAACTTCTCAAGCGTTACTTTTGCTGGTCTGACGTAAGACTCCGAGTCGCTCGAATCTGCCTGGCCCAGCCTGAGACATCAGCACCCTTATTCAACAGCCTGACAAATATATACAGAGATCTGACGGTGATCTGACACCCCATTGGTCTGCCTGTCTGCACAAGAAGGAAGTAGTAAACTGAAGAAGGTCCCCAAGCAGGAAGAGCCTGTCCAGAGAGGCCAAATCTCACAGTGAAAACTCCCAAGCCGCAAACTACAGCCAAATGAAACAATTCGAGTCCACACTGGGGTTTCCTAATGACCTCACATCACTAAATCATACTCTCAAATAGACAAGAAGCAGCTCAGATCACTTCATCCTGCCCTGTAACTGTATGTCAGAAGGAGAACTAGCTAGTCGTAAAAGGTTGGGGACATTCAGCTGAGTTTCTGAAGTTCACACTAAAGCTGTAATTGTTTTATTGTTTGATTAATAAACCGCTATGCGTGCTGAATAGATTATTATGGCTTATATAGATTGAATAGCTCAACAGTAGAGCATAGCACTTGCCACAATAAGGTCATGGGTTTGATTCCCAGGGAATGCATGCAACTGATAAAATGTTTAGCTTGAAATCCAATAATAGTAGCTTTGGATAAAAGCATATGCCAAATGCATAATTGTAAATATTCATGCATTTGCTTGCTGCTCAGACCACAAATAACTATGCAGATTCGTTTCAGATACACTGCTGTTCAAAAGCATAGGGCCTATTTTTTATGTCTTTGAAAGAAGTCTGTCATGCTGACCAAGACTGCATTTATTTGATCAAAAATACCGTAAAAATATAATATTGTGAAATATCATTACAACTTTTTCAAATTGTCTTCTTTTTAAACGTATTTTAAAATGTGATTTATTCCTGTGATGCAAAGCTGAATTTTCATCATCCATTGCTCCAGTCTTAAGTGTCACATGATCCTTCAGAAATCATTCTGATATGCTGATGATTTGGTGCAAGAGACATATTTCACATTATTAACAGTGTTGAAAATAGTTGTGCTGTTTATTGTTTTCTTGTGGAAACTCGATTTTGGTCAATTTAATGCATCCTTGCTGAATAAATCAAAACAATCGGTAACACTTAGGGATTAAGGAATACATATTCACTACTAACTAAGAGTTTTCCCACAATAAACTCCTAATTACTGTTATTGATACTAAGGTAGTTGTTGTAGTAGGCCTTAGTTATGTTTACGGTTAAGGGTTAAAGGATCGAGAATATGATTATGTAGAATAAGGCATTAATAAGTGATTTATAAGTACTACTAAACAACCAAATTGCTAGTAATATGCATGCTAATAAGAAACTAGTTAATAGTGAATAGTGTTCCCTAATCTACTGCAAGCGATACCAAAAAAATCTTACTGATCCTAACATTGTGAACAGTAGATAATGCCAAAAATGGTTTGGTTGTTTTTTGTTGCCTTTCTGAACAAGTCTTCCATTCAAGCTATACATTGTATCAGTGTGTTCCCTGGGATTCAAACCCATGACCTTGGAGTTGCCAGCACCATGCTCTACCAGCTGAGCAACAAGAAAACAAACAGACATACAGAAAATATACAATAAGCCCTCACAAACAGATACACACACCCCCTCACACACATGAGTAGTGCGGAACTGGATGCCTGTGGCTCTGTTTATGTCAGGCTGTAAAAGCCCAGCAGAGAATGAGGCCGAATTCCGTCTAGACGGGACAATGCTTTCTGCAGAAGTGTAGATCACCAGCATTCAGAACAATCCTCAACCCCCACACAGATACACACACAACACCCCCGCTAACAATTCCACCATGTGTGTCCATGCTAGAAGACGCCTTTATTCGGATGCACGTCTACGCGGTGCGCAAAAGGTTAGGCTAATAATCGTTGCAGATTACACACTCGTGAATTAGACCTACCGCAGGGACAGAGCTCCTTCATTAATAACAGACCCAGCGAGTTCCTGTGCCGTAAACATTACCTGCTGTCACCAGCCAACAGACCTCGATTATATCACACTGATCAGATACTCTACAGGGTGGATTTATTTTCAAAGCAAACATGTTGAGCAGTCAAACAGCCATCTGTCTTTCTGCCATCGCAGGGCCAGAGTCGGTGTAATAAATGTGAGCATTGCAGTCAAGTGTATTCACATAAAACAGGATAAATTCTCTCTTTTTTGGCATCTGCACTTATGACATTGTTATAGATTTCCTCATACAGTCCCAGAGCAGAGGCCCAGGCCAGCCGTGTGATTGTTTGGGACGGAGGGGTGTGAAATACGGAGCAGGAGAGGAAGGAAGAGGTGCAGGCAGGCGAGAGAGAGAGGGAGGGAGGGATGGAGGGATGAAAGAAGGGTGGAGGTCTCATTCTATTCTAGCTGATGGGTTTCACTGCCCCCCGCATTGTTCTGTCTCATTCCAGCCCCATCCCTTTGGAGAGCCCTACAGCAGAACACATCCTGTCATTTTACTGCAGATATGGCACACACACACACACACACATGCATTACGAGTGGGCGAGCCATCATCTTTGTTTGGCCATGAGGAGTCTTATGTTGCACAAAAAAATCTGAAGGAAGAGTCGTGGTGGTAGTAGTTAAAGCAGACTTTGGCAACACGGAAACATAAAGCTGCACGAGATTCCCAAGCCCAAATGTGTTATATAAGGGCAGAATGTGTGAACACTGCAGGGTTTAAAAGAAACACTCACACACACACCTCCCCCACTACCACCACCATCATCATCATCATCACTAAAACTCTTCACACAGCACCATCTAGTGGTCACTGACAGTCATTCACGCAGCAGTTACTGATGTGTGCCAGATAAAACTGTGCAAAAGGGCATTGGCTTTTACAAAAACAGCTATTATAAAAATATATAATGTAAAGAAATGATGACAATACAATGGTATTCTTTGAGGTATCTTATAGTATCACTTAAATACCATTGAAGTACCATTAAAATAGTGTCAGAAGGTACTTTCATACCATCATTTCAGTGCTGAAAGTATATATGGTACTTTAAAATGGCAGTAACGTCATCTTCTGGTACTTTTTTTGTAAGTTTGGTGCTGTTTTGAATATGGTTATCAAACATTTCCATGGAAATATTTCCATGAAAATAAATGAAAAAATTAATGACATTATAACACAATTTAAATACCATGGTGTGTATGTATATATATATATATATATATGTATATATATATGGTAATTAAACAGCACCATAGTTAACATCCATTAATAAAGATGTTGGAAGTGTTTTTACACTTTGGTCAACATTATATCAAAGCATTTTCTTAAAAATCTTGTAATAAAATAAATGTTCATCTTTACAGAATATAATAGAAGTCACTGGATTATATTGCTGCTGAATGATCTTATCTCTCTGTTCCAGTACCACGAATGGTATGAAATGGAAGTATCATGGTACTTTGATATGTAGCATGGTACTGATATTCATGGTATGGTAGCCTGCTCTGAAAGAAGATGTTACTACCATGGCACATTTCCAAACACATGGCACAAACACACGGCAGTACCACAGTAGCTGACGTACTTTTTTTTAGAAAATGGTAACCTGGAAATATTTCCATGAAAAATATACAATGAAAAACCTCTGGTTTCTATTGCTGCTGAATGATCTCATCTACATTTCCTACAGCGAGCGAAGAACTGCTGGCACAATCCCCCCCTCCCTGCTCTTCCCATAGATTGGATTTATTTGAGCTAATGATTTTGACAGACTGATACACTAGTGTTTATAGGTTCATGGAGAATTAACACATTTATATTGGTTCCTATGAGATTTAGCTCAGCTGACATCATCAGTGTGTTTCGTGCATGTGTAATTAGCAGAACTGTGCCCTCTGGTGGAAGGGGAATTAATCATGTTATGTATCAAACAGAATGCCCATAGGAAATAAAATCACAAATGAGATTGTTTCTCAAAGACAGCAGTGAGACAAAATGGAGACTTTGGCTTGTCTGACAGTTTTCTCCAGAGAAAAAGTTACATTACCCATGAACTCAAACAATCCTCATCAAATTCTCCGAGACCAAATTGTATGGAATATTGAATTTATACTCTACCAGTACAGTATGACATATACAATCATATATTTATATATGATGTTATATTCCTCCTAAATTAAACATCCAAGGACGAAAGATGTTGTGTTTCAAAGCCTCTGCGTTTAGGGTGCTGACCACAACTCAGTAGCTATTGGACTAATTCAGACACACTGAGGTAAAAAAAAAAAAACATCTCATAAATCATGACTTGTGGTGGGCTGGTGGCCTCCACAGCTTTCAGACGTGGAATGAGATACGCTATACGTGTGTGACGAAACCATTAAAGGTGTTCCTCACCTGAGCAAATCCCAGTCGTGGCCGCGACAGCGCGAGGTCACGGCGCTCCCACACAGTGTGTAAACAGAGCGCGTGATAAATGTGTGTACATCGCTTATTTCACTACATTAATTTAGAGAGAACTTCAAGAGTTGCTCTAGTACACAGCCTGAAGCTTAAACAGCGTTTGCAAACTCGCTCAGATGGGAAAAATGAAGATGGACGATTTGGGTATTTGGTAAGTTATTTAGAAAACTGACAGAATAAAAGTAGTAGCCTTATTGTACTTTGTTTCTTTGTTTGTTTGTCGGTTTGTCTGTTTGTTCGTTCGTTCTAGCATGGTATGGTAACACTCTTGTTTGATTTCATGGTATAAGAGTATGAAAAATATTGTGGGAGTACCATGATACAGTGATGACATACTGCCAGTGTATAGATAAATAAAAATAATTAATCAATTAAAACTGTGTGTGTGTGTGTGTGTGTGTGTGTGTGCACTTGTACAGCTATCTTTGTGAGGGCCAGTTTCAGTTTTAGACCATCGGAGTGAGGACAATCTTGTAAAGTGAGGACATTTTGGCTGGTCCTCACTTTCTGAGATCCCTTTAAAGGCCGGCCTGAGGGTCAAGACTTGGTTTTAGGGGTCAGGTTATAATTGGGTAAAGGGTAGGTTTAGGGTAAGGGTTTGAGTGAGGCACTTAGTTCTGATGGGTAGGTTTAGGGTAAGGAGATAGAAATTGCATTGTGTCAATGAAAGATGTGTCAAAGATAGCTATACAGAGTTGTGTGTGTGTGTGTGTGTGTGTGTGCACAGAATGATGTGTAGTGAGTGTAGCAGGTCAGTAATGAGCTTCTGCATGTTTCTTGTGAATCGCATGTATTATGTAGTTATAGGTTTGAACATTACATACACACACAAACTCATGTATATTATCTCTCACCTTTAAAAAATAGCTAGCAGATCACACACAGTTCCCCCTAAATATGGCAACAACAAAAAAAAGTTTTTAGAAAAAAGATTCATAAAATAAATTATTATTTTTCTATATAAATGAAAAATAAATGATAATTGAAAATTAAAATAAATGTTTGTTTTTTATCTTAAAACTCTACTTTTTATGTTTTATTACACTCTAGTTTTTACTTCCATACTTCATTTAAATACATATATTCTTTACGCGGCCTGTAGTCAGCCATTCTAACAGACATTCTCACAGCATCCCTCCCATCTGCGTCTGTCTCTGGCTGTGCGGATCCATATTTTATCCAAACTCTTCTTTAGGGGATCTGACCATCACATTGGTGGGCATCAGATTGGCTGCTTCACCTCATAAGCGTACCAGCTTGTCACTTTCAGCATCCATCGTCCATCCTAATTTGAGCTACAGGCCATCAGTGATTTTGCCTTGCTGCCTCTGTGATCTCATTGAAATGAGATCTCATCTCCTGCAAACATTTATTTGTCTCTTCATGTGACATTAAGCATTCTTTGCTCCCTTGCTCTTTCAGTTACACAGAGTTTCTGTTCATCTGGTTAAAGACCATGCCTCACTCCCATATAATAATGCTGGTAGTATGGTAGTATTGAAGAGATGTGCTTGTGAGTAGGTGATGGTAGTGATCTCTTCACTGATGGTAGTATAACTCCGCCATGCTGCTTTCCATCAGCGAGATACAGTAGCTCACAGCTGTTGATGTGTTCCACTGTGTGTGTGTGTGTGTGTGTGGAAGCAGGTCACTGCCCTCTGCTTGAGTCTAATAATGCAGCATTTGAACGTTACAAAAATGCACTGAAAGGCATTGAAGGCATTTATTGTAGACAAGGAATGGTGAGTGGGGGAGTTGCTGCACGCATTTACTTTTTATTAGTAAAGCAGTTTTGTTTTTCATCACAAAGGCAGAAAAGCCTCCGTCATGAGGCCAACACATTAGCCTTCCACCCCCACCTGCAGCTGCATTCAACACATAGAAACAGACAGAGGTGTTGTGTTGTGTGTGAGAGCACATAACTGTGCCTATGTATATTACACCATAAGTGTGTATGGAAGGTTTCACAGAAGGGGGTAAAGGAGTTCTTCCTGTGAAAGGCACGATGACCGGCGGGCTTGTTTGTGTGGACCTCTGTGAATGTAGGTTTTGTTCAGTGTATGTAAGGCTAATGAGGGCCAGCTAAATACGACAAAACTGCAACACTGCAGTTAGTCAACAAAGGTGTCCAGAATGCTCTGAAATAAAGCCTGATCTGTAGCCAGCACTGTTGATTATAACGGGAGCATTCAACTTTTCAGGTTTCTTGCTTGCAGATAGACATGGTGTGAGAGAAAGCAATACAACAATACTACAACACCCCCTTTTAATCAACAAAGTGGATCTGGTGCACTTGCAGTGTAGACAGGTTTGTTGGTTATATGAGAGTGATCTGGTTTTGTTGCTTTTGACAAACAACGTCACAGCTCTCTAGTGAAGGGTTTGAGACTGTGCGTGTCCTTGTGGTGCCATCAGCTTATTGCGGTTATGATGTAATTACCTGTGGCTTCAGGGTGGTTAGCCACATGGCATTTACATCTAAAGTTAAAGGTTCAGAACTGGCAGCAAACCTAAGGACTCATTACCCAACATGGCAGATTTCGGGTGCTTCTCATTCTCATGCCACGTCATCAAAGTCTTTTGAAAGACCTCTCAATATGAAGGATCCTTAGTAGGCAGTCTTTGTTTTGTTTACTTCATTTGGCCTGTTTTTAAGGATGCTTCAGGTGTATACCTCGTGTCTTTCAATCACACACAATTTTTTGCACACATTCCAATTTGTGAAAAAAAATAGTTGAAAATTGTTATTCATTCATTACATTTCATTACATTTTGTTTGTTGTTGTTGTAAATAACCACACAATGCTAAACTGTGCATAATGTGAAACAATAGTAAGAAATTTTATATTTGCCACATACATATTTCTTTAGATACAGCAAAAAATGTTAAAATCATGTTAATTTGTCAGCTTTTCATTCAAGTTGTTATGGAGATAATATAATTTGTAATGAAAATTGGGTAACACTTTATTTTAAGAACCAATTCTCACTATTAACTTGTTGCTTATTAGCATGCATATTACTAGCATATTGGCTGTTTATTAGTACTTATAAAGCACCTATTAATGCCTTATTCTGCATGACCATATTTTAGATCCCTTAACCCTACCCCATACCTAAACTTAACAACTAACTTATTAATTGTTAATAAGCAGCAAATTAAGAGTTAATAGTTAATAGTGACCGAAAACTGTCTTAAATTAGAAAATAAGAGCATTTTCATTAATGGACTCAGACAAGCCACACCTGTTGTATAAACTGGGCTAGAGAGTGTTTTTCCATAGTATCATTACACAATAAATCCATAAATGACACAGTCATTTAAAGACACTCCATCTGATGCTGTCTCCACATGGACCATCAAGTGAAAATGGGTTTGAAATGGAGCAGTGGTTAGCAGAAAACATCCAGATGATGGCATGACGTCTCTGAATGAGGTGAACAGAACTCTGCGGTTCTGGAAAACGCTCACAGAATGTGACCTCATATTGCGCCTACCAATTAAAATCACATTCGGTGGAGTTACGTAAAAAGCTCCAAAATTAGCAGCTTTACATTATTAGAAAGGATCGTCTTGAATTGAAACCGTTCCAGAGGTTAGGAAAACAAATCCCTTGCGAGAAAGGTCTTTCAAACTTTTGGGCAATACCGTTGTAGTGAATGAGTCTGTCCCGTTTATTGATTGGAGTATTTTGGTCCACAGCACTGCAGCATATGGAGGAGCTAAAAGAGCAGGATTGTGTGGCCTCCTCTGGGGCTGCACACCGCAAACAATCCACCACGGAGAGAGGAAACATATTAAGCTAAACTGCAGGAACAATGCATCCAGTTTAAAAGTGTTTTACTCAACAATATAACAGGCCAATGGAGACAGGGATATGCGTTGGAGAGAGACAAGAAGAAAAGAGAAATCGAAAGGGGGGAGAGAGAGAATGAAACAACTGACGATAAGATGAGAGATATTGCGATTTCTGTAAACTTAGCTGCATGGAAGCTCCCTGAACAATTAATAGTGTTGCAGAAAGGGAAGAACAGCTCTGATCTGAACACTAAACCACTGCAGTACATCAGTATACAGCATACATGGGCCTTCAAGGTAGGATCCTTATAAACAAGGGCCAAAACTAACTCTTTACTACACCTGCTAATGGCCGATGACTTGAGAAAATGTACTGGCTGCAAATATCATTTTAATCATGACAACTCTCTGAAGATTTTAGCATGGTGATGGATATGACAATGTTAATGTATTTGGTCTTGGCGGAATGGATCTGCTACGCTGCTGCTGCTGCTTAATTGGCCTGCACCATCTAGAGTTTCATGACTGAACTATATATTTACCAGCCTTGAAACTGTTCTTGCATTTCATTAAAAAGTTAGAAACAATGTTGTGTTTTTGTAAATTGATGACTAATTTGTATGAATTTGTACAATCTCAATTATATGTTTTCATTCAGTTTGCTTACACCCTACTGACAGTTAGGTAAAGGAGTGGACCTTCATGCTTAAAACATTTTTATATACAATCTTACAAATTCATATGAAATCATGAGATTTTTTTCATGAGATCGAGTTGGGCAATTACTGCTACTGCTTACTACTACAATTTGGGGAAATAAATCTAATTGCGATTTGTCTGTTTAAAGCTACAATTTATAATGCAATTTGTAAGCACTCCAGGCTATGCTTGTGTGTAGGGCCGCACGATTTAATGCTAAAAGTCAAGTATATAAATCTGACTTTTTCAGATTTAAAAGTCAAATCTGGGAAAATGGCATTTTAAAATACACATTATAAGCGACCCAAACCACCATTTGTGGCAATTGTTTTTGAATAGAGTTGAATAGTTTCTGTGGAGCAACGTTTTCTATGAACCAAGAGATACTGAAATAATGTGCTGCTTGCATGTAATGGCACTTTGAAACACAAACAGCACTAGACAATATAATCATATTATTTATGCAATAAGCATTTTTATTTATTTATTTATCCTTTATTTTACCAGGAATTATCCAATTGAGATATAAATCTCTTCTGCCAGGGAGTTCTGGCCAAAATGTCAGCACACGAACAGATTACAAACACATAAAACCAAAATTATAATAAAGAATAAAATCTTAACCAGCACAATATGAAAAAAATAATTACGTAAAACAGTCACACGTTTCCTTCAGGTAGGACTCCAAAAGGTTTCTAAAAATATTTAAAGATGGGAGTGCTTCTAACATCATAACACTCTGCATTTCATTTCATAAGGACCATAGGAGGAAAAGGCAGTTTTGCCAAACTCAGAACATGCTCTAGGAACAATAAAGTATCATTTAGAAGCAATTCTAGTCCTATAATTACAAGTATAATATGATAAGAGATTACAAATATAAGTTGGCAATTTGCCTAATAATGCCTTGGCAATAAACAGCAGCATATACATTTTTCGCCTTTGGTACAAGGAAGACTAACCAGCCAATTTGTACATAAAGCATATTGCTTCATTACAACCATGCATTGTTAGAATTCATACAAAAAAAATAACGGCCAGCTGGCTAGTAACACTGTTTCATATACTCACCAATGCTAATTTTTACTGACAACTCGGGGTCTTGGCGAGTGGTAATTCTATGTCCCGCTTATTTTAAAACAAGGAGGTCTATAATACCTGAGGAACTAACGTGCCCATTCCTTCCCAGTAGCAGTTGCTCATTTTATTTAATCAGAATACAGCTACTTTTGAATAGCCTTCAATGGAGAAAGATGCTTTTTGCCACCATGGTGTAGTTATGACATCTACCAGTAGAGACTAAGTGCCCATGCTTTTTCCATCCTCTCTCCCCTTTCTCCATATATGGTGTTAAGTGCACTCACTGCACTGTGCTTATATTAAAAAGGACTTTTTCATATGTATTATTAATGCAACATATCTGAATGACAAAACTGAAGATTTTCCGTGAACAACTACTTTTGCTCTCTTCTCACACAAAGATATCCTGACTACAGAAGACTTAATAGGCAACACTAAGTTAGTACAGTGTGGCTGCAGGCCTTGTTTATCTGTTTCCCGATCTGCCATGTTTCTTTATCCTAGTCCAGTTTTACTTTGTGTTATAATTGTTACTGCCCCAGCTGGAGGGCAGGAAGCTGATCCAAGACCAGCTGTTATAAGCAGATCTCCTATCGGCGTTTGTGTGTGTGAGTTGGACGGTCCTCCAGTGCTCTGCGGGAGAGGGGGCGAGTAAGCGGACCCACAATTGTGTTTTCTCTCTTGCCAGGGGGGCTCAATCTGGCAACCTGAGTGAGAGTTGTGTCTTCTGCCCTGCTGGGCGTTTATGGTGTTAGATTATAATTAATACAGGAATCTAATTCCACCTACTCTGTGTCAGAGTAAGATAATTATAGAGACGCTGATGGACGTCATCTGGCTCACAGTGGGCTGCAGAGAGAGAGAGAGAGAGAGAGAGAGGGTCATATCTGTACTGCAGATGTGTGTGTGAAACAGGTGTGGGCAGAGAATGAACAGAAAATAAATAAACACTGAAGCTCAAGCTCTAGTATACTAAACGTGTGTGAATATGCATTCCTGCCTGTGTGCGCGTTTTTGTGACAAATGAGGACATAAATTTGTATAATGACAAAGGTATGACATAGGTGTGTGTGAGTGTGTGAGTATGCAGTCCTGCCAGGAGTGTATCACCCTGAAGCAGCATTTGAATAGTACATTCAGGACCTACAAATTTGAGTAAAAGAACCAGATACACAGATATACAGGAGTGAGAAATGAGTAAACGTGAGAAATTATATTTTATTACCTCGTGCCTAATATTCATAACCACATAGACATTAGTGTTTCCTTCCCCAAATATTCAAATTAGAGGTCAACAGATGTGGTTGTTTTATGGGTATGCTTTATCGCCTCCAATCTTAAATATGTGGTTTCTAGTGCCAGTGGGATTTTTTTTTAATTACTAATGCTACATTTAAGCTTGCAACAATGTAAATTTGGAATTCACAGTAATAATTTGAATAGATAAATATTCTTGAACTCACTTTCTTTGTGCCATGTAATAAATCACACATTATGAATAAAGAACAATATTAACAACAATGGCATTTTTTCATGTTTTATGCTAATGCTTTTATGTTCAAATTTTTGGGAGGTTGAACCTTGGAGAGTTGGAGGTCTGAACAAAAATGGCTAATAATGGTCTCAAAGGTGACCTATTATGCCCCTTTTTACAAGATGTAAAATAAGTCTCTGATGTCCCCAGAGTGTGTATGTGAAGTTTTAGCTCAAAATACCCCACAGATAATTTTTTATAGCTCGTGGAAAATGGCACTTTTAGGGTATGAGCCCGCATGTTGTCACGATTCGCTGTGGGAGGAACGAGAGAGAAACGTGGAGTACAAGCAAAAGTCTTTAATCCAGGAATCATAGGGGATAATCCACAACAGGAACACGGGAAACACACAACATCCAACAAGTAGACCCGACAGAGGAGAAATGCACAGAAAAGAACTTATAAACACAGGACAATTACCAAACACAGGTGCACAGAATGACTAATTAACTAAACAAGGACAGGAACATGACCAAATAAGGGAACACAGGAACAGAAACAGGGGCAAAACATAACAAAACAGGTCCATGATCCTGACACACGTGAAGGCAGCGTCAGTGAAAACAGGCAGAGACAATGGTAGCTTTAGCTTTAGCTAATTGATCCCTCTTTCAGAAGCAACCTTTGCACAACTTCAGCGCTGAACTGACCCTCGTTTGTGAGGCAGTCCAGCGTAAAATGATTAGCACAAACATACTGTATAGGACTTATGCATTTTTTCCCGGGACATTTCCTTCAAAAAAGAAATGTAACCACTGTGTCCTCAGCGGCTCAGATGGAGGGAGTTTATGGAGACGCCTATGTTTGTTGGTGCATCCCAACACCTGACACTTGTAATGCCTCTATGGCGCTGACATTGTATCTCCAGCAGCTACAGCAAGAAAACAGTAATGGCGGACTGCTGCTTCTCACTCAGGGCGGTGTTTATGCTAATAGGGCAGAGATCGTCACAAATGGGCGGGACTTTTTTTCTATGATGACGTGTACGTAGGGAGATTTGTGATTTGTTTATGATTTATTTGGATTATAAAAAAAATGAGTGGGTGAATTTTTACCATTATAGGCTGGTTGTTTTCACACACTGCAGCCACACAACTGTGTTCAAACACATTATAAATGTGAATTTTGCATAATATATCACCTTTAACTAGCAAGTATCATATTACCATTAGTTACAATGGACCAATATTTTTTCTCATAATAGCATTGAACTATTGAAGTGATACTCATACATACAACTAACTATAAGTGTTAGGTAAAAGTAAAAATAATAATAATAATAATAATAATAATAATAATAACAATGATAATAATAATAATTCCCTTATATACGAGAATATAAGGACAGAAAAATCAAAGCATTATTTTCAAAATTAGGGAAATGTCACAATATAACAGGGTAAAAGAGCAAGCGCATTTTTCAAAAATGTAAATCATAAAGCAAAAAATACAATTAAAAAATTAAATTAAATTAAATTAAATTAAATACATTGTGCAACTGGCCATGAAAGCATAATAATTTTCAATGAAAGCAAATATCATGTCACCATTACTTACAGTCAATATTCTTATGCTTTGGGTCAAAAAATTTTCTCATAACGGTGATAATATTCTCATAACATTGAAGTGATAGTGATAAAGACCATCACCTACCCCAATAATTCTCTTAGATAAGATGTTGAAAAGATCAAACCACCAAAGTGCGTTTCTGAGAAATGTAAAACATAAAACTGACTGTGAAAGCGTAATTGTTTTCAGAGTGAAAGCATTATTACGACACCTTAAATTACATAAGTCAATATTCTTGTGCTTTGTGTCAACATGTTTTCTAATAAAGGGGTTGAACTATTGAAGTGATAAGTATAAAGACCACTATTTATATTTCAAATAACATAAGTTCAGTAACCTGCTAATTATATCTCTGCACAGAAATGGCAGCGCTTCATGAGACACAGGTGTTCAGAACTGAAATACACAGGGGAAACAGGTATAAAGCCTTAAGGTGTGTGTGTGTTTGTATGTGTGTGTGTGTGTGTGTGTGTTTCAGTTATACTGAAGTCAGATGGCTGTCTATAACCACTTGCAATCCATTCAACACACACACAGAAGGATAGGGACAATGAGTGAGAGGGAGCCTTGTGGATCATGATATATGTTGCATCTGTAAAGAATACACACATCAGCTTTCATTTCCTGAGCTGGGCTGGGTCCAGATGAAGCGCTGTCATACTCTCTCTCTCTGATGGAGTGTTTTATTAAGTCACTGTCTGATATGTGCTCTGTACTAGCTCTACTGTGCAGGTCAGTATTTTGTCCAGACAGTGATGTTACTGTAAGACTGATGTGCAGAATATTTCACTGTTATGGTCTTTTATTGCCATCCATTTGTTAAAATGACTGCCCGTGGGATAATGCATCTGTCTATATCCATCCACACAGACCTCCAATATTGCTTGACTTACATTCAAATATGAACTTGAAAGTAGCTTTCAATAACAAATGTAAACACATGAAAATATAACACTGTAATTTTACTCTGTAAGTGTACCGTTTCGACGAAGTTGGTGCTCTCAAGGCATCTTTTCACAAACTCAAGGTGCAATATTTGATTGTATCTCTTTAAATGACACTAATCCTTAATGCATTTCACAAAATAGTAGTGTCCATTCTGTTTATTTATTCTAAAAGGTTCTATTTTGCTAAATTTGAGATTAATTATACAGTTAAGCTAAGTTGTGGGAAGCTTAGTGGTGGTAGTAAAAATCTAGATGTTAGGTCCAGTGTTGGGAAAGTTACTTTTAAAAGTAATGCATTACAATATTGTGTTTCCCCATAAAAAGATAACTAATTGCATTACTCAGTTACTTTTTATGGAAAGTAATGCATTACATTACTTTTGCGGTTTTGTCACCTGGGCTGGGCTTGCTTATTATTTTATTGTTTTTTAGTAACAAAAAAAAAAAAAAACGAAAGTATTTTTGGCAACTGTAAAGGCCCTTTCACACCAAAAGTGAAATGAATAGGCCTCGGGCTGAAGGAAGTGCCTCTGTCTCTGCACTGAAAAAAATGATACTAAATTTTTTTAAGGTAAGTGGTTGCAAACAATTTATTTTAGCTACATTTAAAAAATAAAAACATGTTGAAAGTTAATCAATTAAATTTGTTTGTTTAAATGTATCTAAATATATAAATGTATCTTATGTTGTACATTTAAAAGTAATGCATTACTTCTCTAGTTACAATGCATTACCCCAACACTGCTTAGGTCTGAAGTAATAATGTATCTGTTATTTAATTACAGTTTTTTAATTAAAAAAAATGGTCACCATTAATGAGATACAGTATGTCAGATAAAACAAAAAAAACACAGGATGACATAGCATAAAATCAGACATTTTCTTCATTTATTTCAGACTAACAGGGTATAAAGGTATTGTGAGAGAGCCATGAGTTGTGCGGTTAATGATAATGGTGTAGATAGATGCATGTGTAGATGATGTAGTAGTATAGATCATAATGGTATATGGATGTTATAGATGTGGATGACAATGTATTTTGTACAATGTACAGTGTACTAGTGGTTTGCATGTTGTATAGTGACGTGAATACACTGTGTAAAGGTAAAAATGAGAATCAGCATCTGTGTTCTATATAGGCTGGAAATGTGTTGGCTCAGCTCTTTGGTGTGATCTATACACATGGGTATTGAACTCGCTGTAGAGGAGAGTGATGCCATGCACTGATAGATGTCACATGCTTGAGATGCAAATATTGTAAAACATCCAAGCTCAATGAAACAGTGTTAAGAACTGAACTGGAGAATTAAGAATCGAGAAACAAAATTCATAATGTGGTCATTCATTTTGATGCAATTCTCTCATTATACATCCAGATTTATTCTCTGATGCTGACTCAGTAGATTAATTTACAGAAATTCTACAGTTTAGTTGTAGTTGTGATATGTGATTTGCAAAATAAAAATAATAAACAGATCGTTGGTTCACTGAAGATATATTTATTACATTGTATGCTTTCCCACTAAATAGTTTGATGGTAAAACACCTCACACAGTCAGAGTAAAGAGGGGAAGCAGATGCAGATAATGCTCTGAGGACTGTTTCCAACCTTGATGATTCATGAATCTAGAATTTTAATTACTGTATAATTCGTTTATAAGCAAATTTAACACAACAGTAAAAGCAGGTTTAATTATGAGCTCACACAAACATCTACCTCCACTGCCACAGGCTGCTTTTATACTCACTGAGAGAGGCTTCAGAAAAATCCCAAGAGTAAAGAGAAATTCTCAACGTGTTTTTAATGCCTGTGTCTGTTGTATGATTTTCATATTAATGACATGTGTGGGATTTAAATCTTTTCATCACAGAATATAGCAAAATAGACTAAGCCTAAGAAAATCACAGTAAAGTTTTTTACTGTATAATTCGCTTATAAGCAAATTTAACACAACAGTAAATGCAGGTTTAATTATGAGCTCACGCAAACATCTACCTCCACTGCCACAGGCTGCTTTTATACTCACTGAGAGAGGCTTCAGAAAAATCCCAAGAGTAAAGAGAAATTCTCAACGTGTTTTTAATGCCTGTGTCTGTTGTATGATTTTCATATTAATGACATGTGTGGGATTTAAATCTTTTCATCACAGAATATAGCAAAATAGACTAAGCCTAAGAAAATCACAGTAAAGTTTTTTTTTTCAAAGGAATTACTATAATTAAATGCTCATAAAATGCTAAATGTGCTGGAGGAACAGCCGTGTGTGTGTGTGTGTGTGTGTGTGTGTGTGTGTGAGAGAGAGAGAGAGAGAGAGAGAGAGAGAGACCTCATTAAAACCAGTTCTGTATAATACCTTTTATAAAGTATTATTTTTAGTCAAAATTTTAATTGAGTTACAATGTATTTTCTGTTTTTATGATTTTTATTGTGAGATGCTTTACATGGTATTATTGGTTTTTTCGGTAACACTGTATTTTAAGGAGCAATTCTCACTACTAATTAGTTGCTTATTAGCATGCAAACTACTAGCATATTGGCTGTTTATTAGTACTTACTTATAAAGCACATATTAATGCCTTATTCTGCATTACTGTATTTTAGATCCCTTAATCTTACCCCACACCTAAACTTATCAACTACCTTACTAACTATTAATAAGCAGCAAATTATGAGTTTGTTCAGGGAAAACTCTTACACTCTAAAAATGTTGGGTTGTTTCAACCCAACTTTGGGTCAAAAATTGACTAACCCAACTGTTGGGTTAAATTTTGGTTACATTTTTTAAATTACATTTTTAACCCAACAATTGGGTTAGTCCATATGTGACCCAAAATTGGGTTGAAACACCCCAGCATTTTTTAGATTGTAGTTAATAGTGAATATGTGTTCCCTATTTTTAAAGAGTTACCATTTTTTTCTTATTATTTGAAGGATGTTCTTTGTTGCTTTACAGCACCATCCAAGATATATTTCCTTTTGGACTCTGGTTTACCCTGCAAACTACAGTATATTGCTGATAAAAATGCTTGCTATCATCCACATTTGTTGCTTTCTATAAAAGTGATGAATGTGTAACTTGTAACTAGGCATAGTAGGACAACAGGACTGAAAAAGACAGAGAGCCTTTTTTTAGCTCCATACAGATGAAGTCCATTTGGCTGATTTGATCCTGTGGTGTGCTTTGATGTGTGTGTCCTGGTCTTCCTCATTTGCTCCTCATAAGGGCAGGCTAATTTCCTTTCATGCGAGTGACTGTAATCTGTCACATTTACACACACATGCACACTGAGTGAGTACTGATAGATGGCCTTTATGTTCAGTGTTACAGACAAAGACAAGGCACTGTGTGAGTTTGTATGGGAGAATAACAATTTCATTAGTGGTACTTGCTAAGGCAGACATCACTATTTTTCTTGTTCATACTAAAGGAGAAAGTATGCTTCAGTTTCCAATTTCTGGAAATTTAGTCATCAGAAGAGTCTGTTTGAGCACAGCACGCGTTTACTAGCTGCATGCATATGGCGTCTGAATTTGATATCTGCACATGAGCATTTGTTGGGTCCAGTAGGTGGCAACACTCGCTGTTGGGCCATTGCTTTTAACAACTACTCAAAGAAGAAGATATAAAGTGCCGATAAAATAACGCAAGACAAAAATGGAAAAAGCGCAAATGGATGTGAAGGTACAATACTGTTCAAAAGTTTGGGGTTGATAAGACTTTTTTTTTTTTTTTTTTTTTTTTTACTTGGATGTTGGTTTTTTTTTTTTTTTTTTTTAAACTGGAAGTTGGAATTTTGGAGTTCCCAGTAAGAACTTTTAACTGGAAGTCAGAATTCCGATTAGGAAACTTGAAGTAACCACAACAACCCCGACTTCAAAATCAAAAATGGCTTCTTAGTGCATCAAAATGAGGGGAAACACAAGTAATATTTTGTTTGTTAGCATTTCTGTTTGTCTGTGTCTCAATAAAGTCAGTGGTGTACACAGTGCTATCCAACCTCTATCTGAGGACATCATAGTTCAGCATTATCTGCTCAATATACTGCTTTTTTATGTGTTTTTATTGACTGGTATTGCAAATGGAGGCTTCCATCTTGGTTTTCCCTCGTGTTCTGAAACGTGATCAACTCAACTGTGAAGTCATTCCCAGCTCCGACATCTAACTTCCGAGGTAAACGGAATGCAGCATTAGCTCCAGCCCTAATCAAACACACCTGAACAAGCCAATCAAGGTCTTCAGACTTACTAGAACGTTATCAAGGTTGATCAAGGTTGGAGCTAAACTCTGCAGGAAAGTGGACCTCGAGGGCCAGGGTTGAGAACCACTGTGTTTTATTACATGATGAAAATATACAATATGATATTTAATATGCTTAGTTCAAACACAGAACAATACACAGTATAAACATATGCATGTAAGGCCTTATTTACACCTGGTATTAAGATAAATTTTTGTTGATGCAATCATGAAAATGAGTTTGTCCACTTTCGGCCACTTCCAGAGGTAGTCGAAAACGCATTTGACTTGATTGCCTGGACGCTCATATGGTCAAAAGCATTCAAACAGCCACAAAAGACCGCCTATTCGCTGACCACTGACCTAACATGTGAGCATTATGGGATGTGTTTTGAGAAAGTGCTCTAAAACAACCGATTCCAACTTCACTTTGTTGTGTCAAAGCACACTGATTACGATTGAAATTACCATTACCATTCATATCCTTTCCATTTGCTGGCTTTCGCTCCTGAGAAAATGGTGTAGAGTGTGAAGAAATAAGACGAACTCCAAACACAAGTGGTCACAGGAGATGCATTTAAGGCGCACGTTAAGACCAGGTGTAAATGGTAATGTGTCTCGGCTGACCATTTGTGATCGGATCACTGAAAACGCATCTTAATACCAGCTGTAAACACAAGAACAACAACAGAACGAATATGAACCCCCACTCCTAATACACACGCTCATACTGTCTCTCTCTCAGTGGTGGGCCTCGTCCTAACGACTGTTTCTCTTTCAGTAAGTCTGCAGCCCACAGGCTCCTGAAACGCTTCATTATTCTCTTCTCTTCTTTTTCCTGTTATTGATACACTCTAGATTTCTCCGCTCCATTGGTCCCATGCAGCTTACGGATTAAATGAAACAACAGTGTGTGATGAGAACAAACCGAGAGCTGCCTGAGGACCTCGCCAACTAAATCAACACGATCAAACCATCTATTCTAATCTATAAATAAAATGATGAAAACTAGAAGTTGATTTAGAGTACATCTGCCAATACTGAGAGAAAAAAGCAATGATCCACGCATATCTTCTGGATCACACTGCATTTTGATGTGGTCCTTGGCAGTCATTCCCAGTCCATTTAAAGAGATGGCATCAAGATTAGCCATTAGTCGTGCCCCATGGCAGGACAAGAGAAACACCATTTTCAGAATGAGCGTCTCGCTGCCTCTCGGCTCTGTTCCTTCATAATGAGGATTCAGAGGTTTAGGTTAATGAAGGCCTGGGCTGGCAAGACTGAAGCCCTGAAGCTCAGCACTGCTGTTTAAAAACCTGCTCACATGATCAGAGAACTCTTTCACAAAATAGTATCACTGTTATTCCCAATCCCAGACTCTCTGTTTCTGCCACACTAGCAACATTATGTGACAAAACTCGGGAGTTAATGATATCAGCTAAGCTGTCTGCACTGAAAGTCTGCAACTTGTAGAATGTTGTGTGGCTTGATCTCAGTAAGTTCTAGTAGTAGTTGAAAAGCCTTGTTCAGAATGTCAGTCCAAATCTGATTATTTGTGTATCCGATTGGAATCTGATCTAAATGATTGACTGTCCGCACTGTGTATCGCAACTGTTCAGATCTGATTTGTGTGTCCCGTAGTGCTCTTTCACATCCCCACCTGAGTTTCCTGCCTACCCTGAAGTTACCTCAGATGTCATCTTTGAGTTTTCTGTCTGCACCGACACTACCACAGAGGTCGTTCCTGAACTGCATGTCTCCACGGACATGCCTGCCAAGGTCGTTCCTGATCTGCCTGACACGACCACAGAGTCATGTATGAACTTTCTGCCAGCCCTGATTTAACCATAGAGGTCAACCTGGAACATCCTGCCGGATCTGTTATGACCATGGAGGACGCCCTTGAGCACCCTGACAGTTTTGATACAGCCCCTGAGGCCAACCCCAATCTCTCTTTGCTCTGTGTTTTAGTTTTGCCTGATCAGCCGTGGTCGTCCTCGGCTCTGCCTGTCCTGCTGAAGGGGCCCCCAGTTTCATCAGCTCCACCTTGGTGGTCCCCAGTTCCTTCTGCTCCCCCATGGGGATCTTCGGTCCCATCTGCATCACCGTGGTGGTCCCCAGCTCCAACTATGCCACCGTGGTGGTCTCCAGGTCTGCCTGTGCTGCCGTGGTGGTCTTTGGCTCCTCCTTGGCTCCCTGCTCAGCCTGCTCTGCCCTGGTCACTTGCTCCACCACAATCTCTAGGCCCTCTTCCATTCCATGGGCCTTGCCCACTATCCCTCCCCCTGTTCCGCCTCCACCCCACCACCCTCCTGGACTTATTCTTGTGTCTTTTCTGTCTTGTTAACTTTTGTTTTGGAGTGTCTGGTGTCCACTCCCTAGGTGGGGGCTATGTTACATGTTCTCTGTGTGTGCTTTGTCAGTTGTTTAATGTAATAAGTTGTTTTTGCTCATGTTTTCTGTTTGTTGTTTCTTGTATTCCCTGACTTTAGTTTCCTTTGTTATTTATATTTCCTGCATATAGATTCACATCCCCGCTTGACTGGCACTTCGCAACAACTCAACATTGTTTTTGCAAAGACATTGAGCATCTTTTCTACAAACAGCGTCTGACAAGTTTGGCTTTTATGTGGCTTGAGAAAGTGACATAAGCAAAAAAGCTATGTAATATCTGATCTGAGCGGTCAGACTGAAACGGATTTCCAGAAATACGATTTGAATAGGATTTCAAACCACAGCTTTGAAGACAGCTTGAAACGGATTTGTAAAAATCGAATTTCATGTTTTCAATCGGATATCTGTTGCTCTCTCCATATCATTTTTTGTTGTGTCCTTTTAAATTCATAAGTAAACTGCCAAAGCTTATTTCACAATTAGATTGAAAGATAAAAAAAAAAAAACATACATACACCCACTCATGGACGCTTCCCTCAGAAAAATGGTTTAAAGGGGACAAAAGAGCAGGTGTAACAGCAGGTGTAAATGGGAATGTGTCTCTCTCATCTACTTGTGATCTGATTGACCAAAACACATCTTAATGCCAGGTGTAAACAGGGTCTAAATCCACAGGGCCTGAGATAAATGTTTTATGGAGGGACTCCTCTTCCACAGTCCCAATGAATTGACTATAGCATAGAGAATCTTAGTGGGCCCCCCTCCTCACATTTTTCGGTTGGCTAATATTTCCAGTTGTTCTCCCCCAGATGATGGCCCTGGTGTGGTGTAAGCACATTTTCTGTGTGCCTGGAATATCTGGATGATCTACTACATTGCCAAAATGTGTGGTATAAAACAGCACAATGAATGGAATTGTGTTTCCCATAATACATTGCGCTCAACTTGACCTTCCATTGCCAGCATGACAAATGAACAGGAAGTAATATCAACATATCAATGTAATATTAACATTTTTTTCTGCTTCTTCTGATCCCTTGTGAAGCAGAAGTGCGCTTAATTGTATGGAATGTGCACTTAAAATATATATATTTTTAATAAACTGTATAATATACAGTTTAACTGATAATATAATTTTGATGAAATATAAGGTCACTTATAACTGTACTTAAGGAGAGTACACTATCATGTTTCTTAATGCACTTAAGTACACTTTGTAATACTGTCAACTTAAAAAAATTTAAATCACCGTTTTAATAATAATTGTCATTCTTTAAAGGGGTCATATCATGCGATTTCAATTTTTCCTTTCTCTTTCACCCCTTTAAAGAAGTACACTTTTTTAGATGTATTGACTAACATATAAAGCACATGTAAAATACTTGATCATAATTTTAACTGTAGTGTGTTATACAATATTACATTTAAATTAATATATTTTAAATTTACTTAATTGCAACTTTATCATTACAAATGTGTAATAACAAATATATTTAAATGATTTAAAGAATATTTAAAGTGTGTGTGTGTGTGTGTGTGTGTGTGTGTGTGTGTTGGAGATCTTATGCAAATAAGTCTGTTGGTTTTATCTTGTAAATTATGACTTTGGTCTTCTTGTTTCCTTGCTTACATAAATCCTGGAGTAGTAAATCAGTGCAGAGCACCAAACACAAAGTAGCGCAGAGGAGCTCATTAGAATTTAGAGCATGTGATTATAATCAATTTTTTTTTTTTTCTTGCAGTGCTTTTATTGCATCTTGTTTACATTTGCAAACACACACAACCATGTGTCAGAGAAATGCAGACTCATCACATACAGCTGTTTATTGAAAACTGAATAATTCACACAGTTCTGACGTGCAGAAAACAGGGTGAGAGTGCTCTTGGATCGTACTTTGGTATCAATACGTTTCAGCTGGCTGGAATTCCCAGCTGCAGCCAATCAAAACAAGCAAATCATTCCAGCCCGAGTAGCTTTACATCACACATAAATCATCTGCTGCATCCCATAGAGTCCTGGCACATCTCCAGCCCCAATCACCTCAAACACAGTCAAACACACAAAGGTGCTCTCTACACGTTACCGCTGGGTTTGGGAACATGGATTTCCCCTCGTTCCTCTGTGATGATTAATACAGTTTTGTGAATGTATTTGAGAGAAAAGTGTGTGAGAAAGAGGTGATGGAAGGCTGTAGTTGTAAAGGTTTTGCTGGTTAGCATGGCACCGTAAGGGTCTAAATGCAGCTTTCTGTAATTAGTAAAATGTAATTTTTAAGGATGGAAATTATATTTATTTTATCACAACATAAAAATGTAATTAACATGCATGGGGTACATTTTAAGTCATTATTTCTATTTCGGGTTGAGCAGATATTGCCATTTCCCCTATGCAATGCAACATCTAGCCAGTGCTATTTTAGTATCATTGAGAGACTATTATAGTTTTTATTAATATTTTCTAATATTAATATTATATTTTCCATTTTAATTTAAGGTAAAGTTGTAGTAGTTTAGTTTTATTAATTTTATTTCTGTTTTAATATTGATATTATGTTTTAATTAACTTCGCAACTTGCTAAAATAAACGATTTCTTTATATATTATTTAATTTTATTTCAGTTAACATTTATTTTATTTCAAGTAACATTTGTATGGGTTTTTTTTAGCTAACTATAATAATAAATAAAATAATGTTCTCAGGTGTTTTTATTTTTATTTATTTATTTATGTATTTACTTTTCTTTTGACCCAATCTAAAAGTATCTTTTGCGGAATCCCAGAATGCATTGCCGTGATCTCAGTGAAAACAGTGGACAATGTACTTGTCTATTAAAATTAAATAAATAAATGCACTATTTTTAATAACTATTATTATTTTATTAGATATTGATAAAAGATGTACCATTCACCCACAAATGCACATTTTTCTCATTATTACATTATTTGGATTTGTTAAGTATTGTTTATTTTTTATAGTATGACTTCAGTGAATATAATGGAATGTGTCCTTTATAATGGATCCATTGCCTGCAACAGTATTTATCTTAGTAAGTCTCTCTGTAATCTTGAATTATCCCACCACAACAGCTCACAATCCATACAAACAGGACGCCTGTCATTCTAAACAATGGGCCACAGCAAATACACAGCCTTGATTAAACACTGGAAACACATTAGAACACAAAGACACGCAAAGAGCCCTGCGTGTGAGGAGAGGGGAGAGGTCAATGATTTCAGGCTGCTGCTCCACACATGCCGAAGACATTACTGAGTATGTGCTACTTTTGTTTGTTTTTTCTGGATTCGGTCCAGTTGTATCAGATGTAATTCATGAGATTAGTGTCGGAATAAAACTGTTTTGCATTTGTTATGCTTAGCAGAGCTGTACCAAATAGCTTGGAGTGTTATCAGAGTGTTCTGTTATTAAAACATCGGCTTACAGCTGTGAATATTTCGCAGATGTAAAGACTCTGTTCAAAATGAATACTGACTGTATAATATCTGTGCTGAAAGCATATCGGATCGTCACAAACAACTGACAACAATTCAGCAAAAGACATAGCAAATAACCTAAAACGTGGCGTATTTCTCTCCCGCGGCCCCTCAAACTACACAGAGTTGATGGAAGCTGCTCTTATCAAATTGTTAAGGTCTTTAATATAACATTCAATATCCTGGGTGAATTATTTTAATAGAATAAGTCATATTTCAGGTAGCCTGGCTTTCAGATGCTATCACAGCCACACATTTGTCACCTGTCAAATTATTATCCACTGTCTGTCATGTTCATTTGTCAAAAGGAAGCCGCTCGGAGACACCGACTGTTTGAACCTAGCAAAATCAGATTTGAATTTCGATTCAAATTTGGACTTCATATTTATGGTAATGT
Source organism: Sinocyclocheilus rhinocerous (assembly GCF_001515625.1). Classification (NCBI taxonomy): domain Eukaryota; kingdom Metazoa; phylum Chordata; class Actinopteri; order Cypriniformes; family Cyprinidae; genus Sinocyclocheilus; species Sinocyclocheilus rhinocerous. The sequence continues at coordinate 286,560 of NW_015660888.1, forward strand.
TAAGCTAATAAAACGCTGAGATCCTGATGCCCATTTATTTACGTCTAGGAGTGTATGAAATGCCCACAGTTTTATATATGGGTCTGGTCAGAATGAAAGTAATGATACTAACATTCTGTATGTGAAACACAGTTTGCACCAAAAACACTTATCAAACCCTGAGTATGTTCACATACTGTAGATAAAATAGTGAAAACCTAATTGCTCATTTAAAAACCTGTCATAGCAAGAAAATCATATTTATATTAGTATTTGAAAATGTACTCACGCCATCCAAGATGTAGATGAGTTTGTTTCTTCATCAGATTTGGAGAAATGTAGCATTACATCTCTTGCTCAGCAATGGATCCTCTGCAGTGAATGGGTGCCGTCAGAATGAGAGTCCAAACAGCTGATAAAAACATCACAGTAATCCACACCACTCCAGTCCATTAATTAATATCTGGTAATTTGGCCAGAAGTGACGTTTAAAGTTAAAACTCCTTAATGATAAATTTGTTTGTTATAAACACACAGCTTTTGGCTTCACGAGATGTTAACTGATGGACTGGAGTGGTGTGGATTGCTTGTGGATTATTGTGATGTTTTTATCAGCTGTTTGGACTCTCATTCTGACGGCACCCATTCACTGCAGAGGATCTATTGATGAGCAAGTGATGTAATGCTACATTTCTCCAAATTTGTTCCAATGACGAAACAAACTCATCTATATCTTGGAAAGCCCGAGGGTGATTATTTTTAGCAAACCTTATATTTGAGCGAACTTTTCCTCAGAATCTCTGGAAATTTGTTGAATGCATTGAATTGTGGGATACAGTATTCCATAAAGTGCATTTGGTTGCATACTGCTCATTTTGCCAACACTGGTCATCTGGGAATTCCATTTATATGAAAAACATGCATACTGTGCACAATATACAGTACATACTGCATATTGCATTCAGTGCTAGTATGCCATTCCAAACTTACTCATAGACAGTGATGCACATGATTCACTTCAATCTCATTACAACTCATATTTTATGAATTGAAGTCATGAAGCTGATTTCAGTAGCGGACATTATTCCTGGAGAATTTAACCTGGCAGGCCTCATAAAGCAAGCAGAACTTGGCCAAGCCCCAAAGACAGAGAGAAAGAGTTACTGCAGGCATTTTAACACACTAATATTTCTGTGGTGTCCCCTGATCAATGTGGGAGAAAAGCATTTCTTATAATTCTTCCAACTACTTAGAGGGGGCCGGCTGAGTAACGGCAGACACATCCTGCCGACATTAATTCCACCTGTCTGATGGGTTTATGGAGCTCATTATCTGCGTGACACTCGGACTGAGCGCTGTGTGCTGCAAACTTTACAACACTGAGCAAACAGAGAGTGAGTGAGAGAAAGAAATAGATAAAAGGAGAAGAGAAAGGATAGAAAAGGACAGAGTGCTTGAATGTTGGGGTGGCTTCACCTTAGATGTTGGACATGTGGACGCTGAATGAAAATTATTATTGTAAATGAGTGACTATTCAGGATGGAATACTATAGTATAATATTACTGTTAGTTAAATAGCATCTGAAAAATATGCATTATGCAACAAGCGTTTTAATTATGCTATATTATTGTAACATTACCTGCATTAGAAAAAAAACTGTTATTTTGCATTTTAAATGTATTTATTATGTTTGAAAGGAGTGGTTAAAATAGGAAGAGAACATGGAACCAAGAAATATGCTTATTTTTACGTGTTGACTAACATACAAAAGCACATGTATTTGATTATAATTTCAACTGTAACGTGTTATTCTATAATATTTGATGACATTAAAATAATTATACTTAATTTACCATAAATGTTTATCTGTACATTTGGCAGCAAACTTTAAACAAAGACAATAGATGTAATTATGAAATTACATATAAAGATGTACTTAAAGGAATAGTTCACCCAAAAAAAAAAAAATTTAAATTGACAGAACATTTTTTCAGCCTCAAGCCATATAAGATGTAGATGAGTTTGTTTCTTCATCAGAACAGATTTGGAGACATTTTTATCAGCTGCTTGGACTCTCAATCTGACGGCACCCATTCACTGCAGATGATTCATTGGTGAGCAAGTGATGGAATGCTGTTCCAATGAAGAAACAAACTCATCTAGATCTTGGAAGGCCTGAGGGTGAGTAATTTTTCATCAAAATTTCATTTTTGGGTGAACTGTTCCTTTAAGTCTTAATTAAGTGTGTAAAAGAAATCTAATTCTAGCTCAACTAATTGCATTTAATATAAATGTATACTGTAATTCAATTTCATTTAATTGTAAAAAAAAAAAAAAGCGCAATTAAGTTTCCAAAAAAAATTGTATTCAGTTCACACTTACATGTATTCGTATGTTATTTCTGTAATAAGCACTCTTTTTGAAAGTATGCTAAAGTACTTCTTTTTCACAAGTGGTTGCATATTGCACATTTTGCAAAAAAAATAAATAAATAAAAATTCACACACTGCGCACAGTATACATATGTAGTACAGAAACAGTACAATAAATACTGTAAGGTACTAGTAAATTATATGTTGTGTGTGTGTGTGTGTGTGTGTGTGATCAGTTCCCAGGACCCTCGTGTAAGGCGGTTCATTATAGGCGTGTTAATGGGTTGCAGATGTGTCTGTTGTTGAGCCGTATGTGTTTGAAGGCTCTCTGCAGGGGTTAAGGCTAGATGGCATACAGCAAAAACTACTGGGCATGCGCACATCACACTGTACAACAATAATTGCTATTTTTGCATTATTGTAAGGGGTAGGTTTAGGGTTGGAGTAGGTGTAGACGTTAATAAAACACAATCTAATAGGTAGAAAATTATATTTATTGTTAGCTTCAGGTTTTTGCTGTATCCCTTCTAGCCACAACCCTCTGCGCAGGGTGAGCAGTGTCTAGTTGGGGGAGGGTGTGATTGTGAAGCGGGTATGTCCGTGTGGAGCAGGTCCAGGCTCTGATTGGTGCATTTCCTCACCGGGGAGCAAAGATGCCGATTTACAGCCCTGCAGCACAGTGAACATATGTCTCTCTCTGCTCACTCAGCACACACACCTAATGCCACACTGACATTCACCGCCGTAATAATGCTTACTTATACACTTCCTACTGGATACGCTGTCTCCCCTGTGCACTCACCAATGTTATGATACTATGCTTCACGATATTAGTTGTCACAGTCTGTATGCTCTGCACTGAGTCTAGGGAGCCCTGCAGCACAGTGAACATACGTCTCTCTTTGCTCACTCAGCACACACACACACACACACACGCGCGCGCACACCTAATGCCACACTGACATTCACTGCCATAATACTGCTTACTTCCACACTTCCTATTGGATACGTTGTCTCCCCTGTGCACTCAGCAATGTAATGATACTGTGCTTCATGAAATTATCACTGAGTCTAGTTTTAGTTTGAGTCTAGTTTTATCTTAGCTGAATGAATTACACTGGCCCCAAACAATATTTTTAGGTGCATTTAAAAATGTCTGAATGTCATAAAATTTGATAACAAAATATCAAAGCATGTGTCTGTATTTGTATGAAATGTATGATCAAATGCTGCAGGAACTTTTCACTCAATTCACTTTTCTTAACATTTTTGCTCAATGACTTTTAATCATCTGGCAGTGATTTTAGTGGCTGTAAAACGTCAGTTCCCCTCAAGTTCACACCGGTGTTAGGTGTCAACTTTTGTGTCATACTAAACACAGTATTTATATAGCTTATTCAATTAAAATCTATTTGGTGAAATGCCTTGCTTAAAAATTACAATCTTTCTTAAAAGTAACACTTGGTTTGATATTCATTTTCTAATGCAATTATGTTCATAAATATTTTCATTTTATATTCTATTTTAAATGACAAGTAATTAACCAAATATATTTTCTAGCTAGGAACCGAGCTGGCAGGAAGGGAACACCTTTCTCAGGAAGGCCAGAGCAAAATCAGCCCCAGGGCCGAATAGAATTCCATACAAGGTGTATAAGCATTGCGAAAGGCTCAGGGGACGACTTTGGAAGCTACTGAGAGTGGCATGGAAGAAGGACTTCCTTGCTGACAGTTGGTTGGTCTCTGAGGGATGAGAACTCTACAGGGATCAAGCAATTCCGTACCATCTCACTCCTCAACGTCGAAGGCAAGATTTTTCTTGGGATTCTGCCGAAGAGGCAGACCACCTTTATGGAGGACAACTGGTACATGGATACGTCCGTCCAAAAGGGGGGAGTTCCAGGGGTAGTCCACACCAGCATAATCACCTAGATCATCAAAGATGCAAAGAAGAACTGTGGTGACCTGGCAGTTCTGTGGCTGGATTTAACAAATACATATGGGCCGATACCTCACAAGCTGGTGGATTTCACATTGAAGACCTACCATGTCTCCAGAGCATTTCCAGAAGCTCTTGCAGTGCTACTATGACAACTTTAACATGCACTTCACCTGTGGAGATTTTACCACCGATTGGCAGAGGCTAGAGGTGTGCATTGTCACTGGTTTCATGATCTCAGTGACCTTGTTTTCGGGAGCAATAAACCTTCTTGTTAAGTCAGCAGTCGAGTCGAGTGTTGGCAAGTAGCATCCAGCAGGTAACTATAAGAGATTTATGGACAACCTCACCATCATGGCAAAATCAGTGCCTGAAGGGAGATGGATCTTGGAGGACCTGATTCAGCTCACCGATTGGGCAAGAATGGAGTTCAAACCTGAAAAGACCAGAATCATGGTATTGAGGAAGGGGTGCATCCAGGACTAGTTCCACTTCAGGATCAAAGGGCATTGTCACTGGTTTCATGATCTCAGTGACCTTGTTTTCGGGAGCAATAAACCTTCTCGTTAAGTCAGCAGTCGAGTCGAGTGTTGGCAAGTAGCATCCAGCAGGTAACTATAAGAGATTTATGGACGACCTCACCATCATGGCAAAATCAGTGCCTGAAGGGAGATGGATCTTGGAGGACCTGATTCAGCTCACCGATTGGGCAAGAATGGAGTTCAAACCTGAAAAGACCAGAATCATGGTATTGAGGAAGGGGTGCATCCAGGACTAGTTCCACTTCAGGATCAAAGATACCATCATCCCAACCGTCCAAGAGAGACTGCTGAAGAGCTTGGGGAAGTGGTACAGGGCAGACCTCAATGATAAGCAGAGTGTGAGGGAAATGATTATCCAAGCAGACACCTGGATGACATTCCTTTAGAAGAGTGGCCTACCCGGCAAGTATAAGGCCTGGGGTTACCAGCACGGGGTACTCGCTAGGCTGCTCTGGCCTCTGCTCTCTTATGAGGTACGTGTCTCTACCGTTGAGGGATTGGAGAGAAGGATTAACACCTATTTGAGGAGGTGGCTGGGCGTCACAAGAAGTTTCTGCTCCATTGGCTTGTACAGCACAGGCAGCAAGCTGCAGCTGCCAGTGTCATCAGTGGTCGAGGAGTGCAAAGCGACAAAGACACGCCAGGCCATGATGCTGCGAGACAGCAAGGACAAAAGAGTACAACAGGCTGGCATTGTGGTCAGGACAGGTCATAAATGGTCAGCCAGCAGAGCACTGACGAAGGCTGAGGATCGATTGCATCAAGCTGACATCGTTGGCACAGTAGCTCAGGGCAGGCTTGGACTGAGTTGCTCCACCAGAACGAGCTGGAACAAAGCTGACCCAAAGGAATGCTGCAGCATGGTGCAGAGGGAGGTCCGCAAAGCAGAGGAGGAAACCCGGCATATCAAGGCTGTTGCCATAAAAAACAGGGCAGCTGGACAAATGGGAGGGCATATGAGAAAATGCCCTGATGTATCAGGACGTCTGGACCATGGAAGGATGCCGGATAAATTCTGTCTACGATGTCCTGCCTACTCCATCAAACCTCCATATTTGGAGGATGGCAGAGAGCCCCAGCTGCATGCTGTGTGGAAAGCCAGCCAATCTTAAGCATGTCCTCTCAGCATGCAAGTCAATCTTGGCAGATGGTAAATTCTAGTGGTGTCACAACAAGATCCTGTCTCAGTTGGTGGATGGTGTGGAACAGGCAAGGACGAAGTTTAAACAACTTTCAGACGGGCACCACTTTATCCATTTCATCAGGACAGGAGAGAGCACTGCAGCAGCACGGAGGAGCAGAGGGGTCCTGGCCTCAGCAAATGAATGGGAGATGAGGGCAGACCCGAAGAAGCAGCTCAAATTCCCAGAGGAGATAGGACACACTAGCCTCAGACCAGATATTTTCCTCTGGTCCAAAGGTGCCAAGCAGGTGGTGCTCATAGTCATAGGGTAAACAGTATGCTGGGAAGAGAGGATGGAGGAGGCACATGAGTGCAAGCTCAAACAAATATCAAGGCTTTATCCTTGAGAGCCAGCAAAACAGATGGAAGGCCTGGAATCTACCAGTAGACATCGGCTGCAGAGGTTTTGCTGGACAGACACTCTGGAGAACACTTGGTAGGCAACGTCACTGAACAGGCAGAAACAGCATCTCATTGGATCTGGATACAGCGGGAGGTGCGGTGGCAGAGCCAACCTGTTGAAGGACTAACAATGGCATGGAGTTGGGTGGTGGTCAGCAGGGGTGAATCCAGGATGCTGGATCTGCTGTTGTGCCCTCCCTAGGTGTCTTGGGCTTAAATCGACGAAACACCAAAGAAGGGGTTGCCCATCTGACGACTGGCTGTAGCGACCAAACTCTTGTACAGTTGAGAGATGTAGCCAAGCCTTGACCTGGCCCATGGAGAAGATCGGTGCTTGAAAGGAGGAGAGAAGGAGAGGAGAGAGCGATGCCACTGGCTCACAGATGTTTCAGGGCAAAGTACCTGTAAAGGTGGGCCATCATATTTTGCATATCTATCTGATTTTTTTTTTTGTGTGTTTGTTTACCAGCGATCACAGGTAGCTAATGGGTTGCTAATTGTCCCTTGTGAAAAAGAAGTAGCATACTTGAAAAAAGTACTTATACTGAATTATTCTACAGGGCTGCTGAATGCTTTAATCTGATTGGCTGATGAATGTTCTAAGGTGTACACTTATTTTCAGTGAAACGCATGGATAAAGTAGTTCCAGGCAGGTCTTGACCGCATTACATATCCATATCACTTCGCCAAATTATTTCAAAGTTCCTTACAGCCTACAAGAGCAAAATAACTAAAACCCACAACGACACTAAGTAAATAAATATAGTAAACAACAGGATAAATATAACAGACTATTTCCATGTTTTTGCACACAAAATTATGTTTTATTATGTATGGAATGTACATACAGTACTCTATTTCTCCCACTCTCTCTGCCTTATAAACAGGCACACATACAGCACTGACACACAGTAGCACATACACACGTACAGAAACGTGTTGTTGGCACTATTCTGATGATTTTATCATCAAAATAGTTTAGCAACTTAAAAGCTACATGTGTCAGGGCTCTCGTGTGAGAAATATCATTTAATTATAATCCCAGGAGTAGAGAGAGATCCAAAAACACATAAGGAAACACAAGCAACACACATAGCATTAAACATCATTAACCGGTCAGGAAGAACTGAAAGGGGGCAACTTAAATACACAGACCAAATGAGGATAATTATCAAACACAGGTGAACAGAATGAACTAATCAAGGGAACTAAGGACAGCTAGGTCAAGAAACAAAACAGGTGAACAGAAACAAGGTCCATATTGTGACAACATGTCATTTGTCACGAGCAAGGTAATACGGCGCTGTTCTTGAAATAGTTGAACTTACAATTTCGCTATTAGTACAGACGCTGCAGCCAAACACTGTTGAGAGTTGCACTAACTCAGGTAATTCACACACACTTAATCTCTCTCTCTCTCTCTCTCTCTCTCATAACTGCACTGAATTACTATCAACGACTCAAGCCTCCATTGCTAGGTCTAAAATGACGTTTTGGAATTAGCAATGAAGGAGTTGGATGAGATGCATCAGAAATTAGTCCTACTCGCAAGAGCATTTTAAGGACAAAAACCGGATGAATGTCTTTAAATACATCATCTGAATGATGTCTTGAGGTGTGGTAACCATAGTAAAAGTAGAATAATTGACTCCGGTCTGCTGAATTATTAGAAAATTATGCACACCCGAGGTATAATGGCCATGACGCGATCACCACCTCGGGTGTGCATTATTTTCTAATAATTCAATGGCCAATCGTCAATTATTCCTTACATAATGTACTCTTCTGACCCACTTACTTAGGACTTAAAATAGACTCTCTTTAAGTACATTTAAGTGGCCTTTTATTTCATTAATATTATCTGCAGTTTTTTTTTTAATATATACTTTATGTACACTGCAAGTGCACTTTCTATACAGTTAAGAGCACTTCTTTTTCACAAGAGGTACTTTTAGTACAACAGTGCCGCTGACAAACAGAGCCATATTTTTGCATTCAAACGTAGTATGTGTGAACATTATTACTTTATTTTTTTTTTATTTTTATTTTTTTATTAAAAATAAGGGAAAGTTTGGCACATGCATCTTCAACATTTGTTTTACAGGAGGTGCTGGTGATCAGCCCATCCTATAGGCAAAATTCAGAGTAGAGGGCCACCTGGGGCCTGGGTCTATAAAAACTAGTAAATCAAAATTTCTGATGTTAGAGCACTTAGTACATCATCTACACGGGAGACAAGAGGCATGTTGCAACAACTTGTTCTTTGAATTGAAATAATCTGCAGAAATATCTGATCTCCAGAGATCTGTTTATGAAGTTTTTTTGCATATACTGTATGTTTACATGTAAATATTTTTATCTTTCTTTATACATTTATTCACCCTTATTGTAAACACAAAATCTTTTAAAATTAAGTTGTGTGGGTGGGTGTGTGTGTGTGTGTGTGTGTGTGTGTGTGTGTGTGTGTGTGTGTGTGTGTGTGAGAAAGAAAACACTCATCATTGTGCAGTGCTTCTATGGATATTTTTATATTGCTGGTGATACCACTTTTCAGCTTAGTCTGGCAACAAACAAAGTTTTCACATTCTCAGTATTGAAACAGTGCCAGTTTCCATTTCTTAATTGCAACACCTTGTTCTGTTTACATTGCATCAGAAGAGGATGCTATTTCTGGATTTGCATTACCTGATTTGGATGCTACTTCATAATTAGGATTCCTGCCTAACTGTGAGAAATCTGAGGATGAAGCCACTTACCCACAGGACTCTGAAGAGAAATTGCAGAGACAAAAACACAAAAATGTCCAGATGTGTGAAGTAATGGTCTTGTGATTTAACTAACTAGACACTTTGATGTGCTGGATCCCTCTTGATTCACGGTATTCAGTATTCATTCTATTATATTGTGTGTGGTTTATGACTATCAGTATCTACAGAGCTCATTAATCAGTGCTTTCATTGAATGGCTGAAATGTTTGTTTTTTTTATTCTCCCTGTAGCGTCATTGTCTGAGAGCCCACTGGCAGCCAAAACTTGCATGCTCTAATGACACTACCACTGTTTCATACAGGCGTTTTTGTGTTTTGTATTCATGTTTCCTTATTTTTTGTTAACTAACAACTGACAACTTAAATACCTTTAGTTCATCTAATGAGTTACTGGAAAGGTTGTTTTGCATTAAGCAATGTAAGGTTCTTTCACATTTATTTCCAAGCCCAGTTAGCCCACTATAGAATATGGCCATTATTTCCCTCTTAAAAGACAAACTTTGAGACAAAATTGTTTGTTCAGACTCAATTTAGAAAGTTAGGAAAGCAGTTGGACAAGTTTGTTAACTTTTCTTTAAACTTGAATGCTGCGTTATTAGAATGGTCAAAGATGTTTACATAGAAAACTACAGAAAAGTAGCGCAGTTAAATGGAAAAATGCATTCTGTGTGAATGGCCCCTTATTCTGAATTTGGACATTTAGACATTTTACCTTACAGTAATTATGCAATGTAATAATCAAACATGCTTTTTTTGAGTGTGTGTGTGAAGCTGCCTTCACGAACTATCCATGTGCAACTTGGATAGGCATGACATTTCTGCATGGCTCTCTGTGCTGGAAGGAGTTCTGCTTTCCGTGTTCAGATCAGGTTATGTTGTGTATCTTGACAATTGCCTGTATCTGTAGTGGGTTTATCACAGACAGGACTGTGCCAAAGAGCAGCATGGCTGGGCGAGCGGATCTTCTGTCTAACATGATCAGGCAATAAAAGCCCTCTCTCCTCCCATCTCCTCCGCTCCAGGCTCATAACAGGAACAACGATGACGCTGCCTAGGGTTGGCATATCTCTTCTTTATGGTTTCAGGTAGCTGACCTTCCCCCTACTAATGAAGTAAATGTAGGCAATCAACCGAAACGATTTGCGAGCTGACTTAAATTTGACCTTGGGTCTGTTGAAACTGCTTACTGAAAGAGGAGAAAAACAGGACTGGGTGTTTGTACCGCAACGGTTTCTACAAATATGCTTCCTTCCTGTGGTTAGTTTGATGAGTGAGAAATGAAAATTTATTAGACACTTAAAATCAACATGAAACGGCATATAAGTGAAGCAGAATATTCACAAAATAATCATTTTTGGATTTTTAACCATTAGGAATTGACTGGTTGAAGGGGAGGAGTTAGAAAATAAAAGAACTTGGCAGTGACCACAGCTCCAATATAATTGACTGTTATGATTTTTAAAGATTATCATCATCGAAAAAAAAATGAGAGCAAAAGTGAAGAGGCAGGAAATAAAGAAAGGTGTTATAATGTTCTTTTGGGATTGTGTTATGCTGTATCATGCTGAGCACACATTTACTCAAAACAGGTTTCCTGTCCCGCTCTGTTTTTGCATTCAAATGGAGCATTTGTGTCTGCCGCTCTGCTCCGTGACCTCACTTCCTCCTCCTGCAAATCTAACACATGCACTCACAATCTCTGCAGAAGATCATCCATCTCATTAGACTAAATGAAATTCATCCATAAGGTTGAGAGACATGCTATAATAGTATTATTGCTCTAAACTGTGTAAAAAATGCGTTGGCGTGAGTGAGTGCGACTGCGTCCTCTGTGCCTGTGCAATCTTCAGTCAGAGGCAGAACCCTGCCGAGAGACATTAAAGAGATAAATTGCTGACTTCCCTTTGGTGACAGAGTCCTCATGTGTCTCTGCTTGCTTCCATTGATCAGAGTTTATTGTATTAGTGTTTTTGGGTTATTAGGCTACATTAATACAAGGCTCTTATATGAAGTAATACCACAGAGGAAACAATTATTGGCCATTAAGGCATTCTTATGTTCCCTGATTGCACATATTTCTCCTTTTAAATTAATAAATGAGATTTGGTTATTAAAATTACAGTTTTGTTCTTGCGTTCCCTTGTGAAAAATATATGCAATTATAGTGCATTTCAAATCTATTTAAAAAAGTATATTTAAAAAACTACTTGCAGATAATATAATATTACTGAAATAACCGGCCACTTAAGTGAACTTAAAGAGAGACACTTTCATGACTATGTTTCTTAACACACGCAAGTACACTGTAATAATGTCAAATTAAAAGTTTTACTTTAAAGTACATTTTAAATGATTATGTTTTAATGATCTTTTGTCGTGCTTTAAATAAGTAATTTATAATTCCTTCTTTGTTAATTGTGATGTGTTGACTAACATACTAAAGCGCATGTAAAGTACTTAACTATATCTTTTAAGACCTGCTGTGTTGTACATGGAGAGAGGGCATTTATGCAGTGCACAACTATCTGTTCCCTCCAAAAACACATACACGCACACACACACACATACACATACACGCATAGCTGAGTGCTTCTCTGGAGGCTTCAGGAATGCTGCCGTTCTTGCATAGAGGTGATTTGCTCTCTTGAGATCCAACCGTGCCATTTGCAGTACATAAATTTGAGTCTATTGGCTAATAAAGGTTGTCCTTTCTTTTCTGCATTCAGCAGGGATTTGCTGGAAGCATGTATCACTGATCAATGCACACACAGTTTATGCACAAAGCACACATATATGCACAGGAAGTCATATGTGACCTGTGCTGGCAAAATGAGTCGCAATAAGCACATTTTCAAAAATCAATCTACAATCTTCAAAATGATGTATGATTTGTTGGAATCGGACAAAAAAAATTACTGAGCCACACCCGTTTGAAGTCGATAGGGTCAGCAAAGTCAATTTTGAGAAAAATCGAGTTAAAGTTTTCTGAAGGTTCCAAAGCAAAATCACCTGCAACGCTGTATCTTTTTGTCCAGATCTTTTCTTACTAATGATTAGAACAAAGATGCTAATAAACAGTAGAACAAATATAAGAAACAAATTAAATAGTGCATTACTTTTTCGATCTTACATCTAAACAGAAGCATTCAAGTAAGAAAAACAAATAGTCTAATCAAATGTAAAAATGAAGTGTATTCATTACAAATAAACTGATTATTAAAACTACAAAAGCAGTTCTATCAAGAGCAGCGAGTGATTCCCTATTTTCTTTTATTGTTAGATTAACATTAAAGAGACCGTCGGCCTATATATTAAGACCTACGTAATGCACAGATCTAATATAATGTTAAACATCAGATATTTTTCCCCAACAATTAACCAAATGTTCACTTAAGACATGATAGATTTTTGACATGTTTGCATGAACACTCGCCAAAACAGATATTTTGAAATACTGTAATTCTGTGAATATCGCGATCGCGTGCTGTCTGAGAAACGTCTTTATGCGTACGCTTCGGATCAGTGTTGCCAACTTAGCAATTTTGTTGCTAAATTTAGCAACGTTTCAGACTATCCTAGCAACTTTTTCTTCCAAAAGCACCTAGCAACAAATTGAGCTATTTTTAAAATGTATTTGGCAACTTTTAGCAACTTTTGATAAGTGACTCAAACGATAAAAAGGCACAATTTACCATTAAAATTACACAAAAAGAGGAAACCAAAGATGCCTAGAAGTACATACATCACATGAATTAAGTTATCACACAAAAAATAATGCGTAATTAAAAATGCAGGTACAAAAACCTGTGGAAAAACCAATCCAGAAAATTCCTTCATATTAGCATAGTAGATTGTGCATTATTTTTTACAGACTTTTCTTAGAGTGTAGCATACTAACTACTAATACACTGCTTTAAAGTATAATTGATCAGAATGAGTAGTTTTACTTGTTTACTAGCTAATAATAAAAAAAAAATTCGATAATTCAATGTATTTAAAAATAGTTATTTATATTTTAATATTATATTATGCATTTTACAACATCTTTTAGCAACTTTTAGCAACAAATCAACCTTCCTTTAGCAACTTCCCCTGAAAATTAGTTGTCAACACTGCTTCGGATGTGTCAGTCCAAGGCAGAGCGATCATTCTGTTTAGATCAGCATGGGTTTGAACCTCACATTTCACTGATTCAGACTCTTGCCATCGAGAATTCGCAATATTCACAAAGCTGGAATGCTGCACCAAACTATACACCAAACGCTGAGGAGAAGCGCAGTCAAGAAGCAAGCAGAGAAAAAGATACACCTCTCAGAAAACATACAAATAAAGATAGTTGTAGGTGTCTAATTACTGTTTGAAGCATTGGGATCAAGTGCTTAATGAACTAGTTTTTGTGAAAACCTCAAATTCAACCAAAAATGACATTTTTCCCTTTTTTATTTTTTTGCCTGTAGCTCAAAATTAGCCCGTGCCCATTCGACTCATTTTTCCAGCACGGGTCACATATATAGTAGTCAACATTTGAAGTGGATCAAAACCTTTCATCAAAGTTGTCCTAAAACCAAAATGCATTCTTGTCTTAGGACAACTTTGATGAACTTTTTTGATCCACTTCAAATGTTGACTACTGTAGTCTGGATATGATATTATTCACCACATTGACAGTGTGATACTGACTGTTTATATTACTGTAAAACAATTGTGTATTTACAGTATATTCACATTTACTTGCTATACTTTCACAGCAATTTTTACTGTAGTAGCCTAACTATAATTTAATACCATTAAATGACAAATGTAGACATTAATTTCACAGTGAACAGGGTCAGGGAATGACTGAGCTACAGCAGAACCCACAGATAATCTGTAATAGTCTGACGTTCACATTTTGATGCTCAACTTCCTGCTTAAGTTCCCAGCATGCCCTGCAATATGATTAAATTATGAGGTTGAATTATTTATTTTTTTCTATTTCCTGTTTTTTTTTCATGATGTTGTTGTCACTTGTTTATTCTCATTCTTAATTGCAAATTTGTATTTTTTTTATATATATATATATTAGGGATGTAACGATTAACCGCGAGCCTGTTGAAAATCGATTTAAATATGTGACGATTCAAATCGGTTGATATGCTAAACAAATCGCGATTCAATTAGGGTTAGGAGTTTATATGAATCCATGTCTGAGGGGAACTTACTGACTTTAGAAAAGTTTAGATGGTATTTTTTCTTTTCATCTTGCCTCTGTATAATGCATATTAAAGTTCAAAAAAAAAAATATATATATATATATATATTTAAAAAAGTTCCAATTTTAAAGAATTCTGGGGGGAAATGATTTGACTAATTTCTATATGTTGCCATATATAGTGTTAAAGAATAAAAAGAAAAAAAAACGTACTTTCTACAAGTAAGACAAAGCTGTAACACAATTACACTGGCTGTAAGAACATTTTGTCAGGGAAACACCAGCCAGGTCCCAGCACTCATCCTGCACGATCACAGTCACCTGAGTTCTGATTATTTATTATTATTCTGATTACCAGTAAAGTAGAGACTCACCTGCTGACTCTCCATTCCTCTGCATCCCATTCCTGTTGCTAATAAACACCATTTCACTTACCCATTACTCCATTTGTGGTCTCCTTCTGTTCGGTGACACATTTATCTAAAATTTCCAGGCAAGAGAAATCTAATCATGCACAATGGTGACAAACAAAACAACTGTTTACACTATTATCCCACAATGAAGTACAATATGTTTTGTTTACGTGTTCAACAGTAATTTCTTGTGTTAGGGCAAAATTGTGTTGAATACAGCATTAACCTGTCAAAAAAAATACATTTAAAATCCTTTTTCAGTGAATGGCTGAAGTGGGTTCTGCTGTATGCTTACAGCAAGATTAAAACACTAATCAGATTCAGAGCTAAGCGTGAATTACCATATTATTACACAAATGTATTCTTTTGGGAAGACGCTTCATTCAAGGTGACATTGCAGTGTGCACATTACACTATGACCCTATGCAGAATACGATTTTATGAGATTCATTCAACTTGCCGTTTATCAGAGGGGTTCAATAAACAGGTGCACTCAAGATGTGCGTTCGCCATGTCAACAGAAGCCCAGTCTCTCCTTAGCATATTTCCCGACGCCTCTCGGCTTCCAGAGGAGATATTTACATAAGTAGCTGCTTACTTTTGTCCGCTGACCTCAGAGAGGTTATTTATGACCCAGAGCTCATCTTTTAATTCCAGATCTGTATTTCTGGTGATTTGAGAGCACTGACACGCTAATGCACTGCTTTAGCCCCTGGCTATTTTTCACTCCGACGCTGAATATTCAAAAGATGTGCTTAAGAAAAGAGAGAGCGCGACAAAGTAGGGGTACGATAGGAGGGGGAAGAGAGAGTTAACATTAATTAATATTCCACACAGTAAAAATGAAAGCGAGACCAAGGCTAATTTTATGGGACAATTAATCATGGCTCTCAGTAATTACACCCGGGAGTTTACAAATGATTTTTTAGGGGCCGATAGTAGAAGAAAGAGAGATAATACACAGCCATCAGACACTCCGAACTCCCCCAAACTCACCAATTAAAGGCATCTGCAGCAGCTGCGATTGCGCGTCGAGGGAAAGGCAATGAGAGGCAGAGAGAATGAAGATGACAGGCTTTAAAGAAACACCTGAGGGTGCTGTGCAATGGAGGAAAGGCAGGCTAGAGCAGGTTTGGGGGCCCATCCAGGTGCACACTGGGTAAAAATAACAGGCCTCATAACACAGCGCTGCTTCAATGGGAATGTGTCACATGACAATGCAGGCATCTAGAGCAGCTCTGCTTCCAGCTGCAGTGGCACAACACACACACACAGCCGAGACAAGCCGGGTCCCGTTGAGACACCAGTCTCTCTCACATATGAGAACAGGTGAAAAATTGCATTGTTCAGTATTAGTCTATAGGTTTTGATAATACAGTGGATGTCATTATTTATCCTTCCATAGAAACTGTGTCAGAGACCTTAATGCAAACGAGAGAAAATAATTAGTGAACTTGATGTTTTGTGCTCTTGTGTGCTGTTTCAACAAGAACTGCATGAGCACCCAGTTAAGGCAGCAAACTTACTTCAAACAAGCTTGTAAACACATAT
The DNA here is from genome assembly GCF_001515625.1 of Sinocyclocheilus rhinocerous. NCBI lineage: Eukaryota > Metazoa > Chordata > Actinopteri > Cypriniformes > Cyprinidae > Sinocyclocheilus > Sinocyclocheilus rhinocerous. The sequence goes on from NW_015660888.1 coordinate 302,899, forward strand.
AATCCATTTGACGACCTTCTAAGGTGTATTGCACGCGAAACTGAATGTCATTTCTCAATCTACTAAAATCTAATCTCATTCACTGATTAAAAATCAAGGCTTTTTAATCAGTTCACCTGGAAATATACTTCCAATGTGGGTCAATACAATGGGATTACATTTGTGTACTTGCATAAAGTATGTTTTGGGTCAAAGACACCAAATCAGAACTCTCCTTTTCTCTTCGGAGCATTCCAGATGCGTCATTATTTGATATGATGTGTAATAGAGCGCTGCAGTGGTGATGTATTTTGTAAGTAATCTAAAAATAATAGGATTTTTCCATTGGATTTTTGCAGAAAATAAGCTCTGTGACCAACAAAAGTTTATGATTCTTATGATAATCTTCACAAATTAACACAGCTTTCATGAATTTTGAAGCTTAAATACAGTAACCAGAAGAAAAAAATCTAAACTGGCTGTAAGCGAACTACACCACGGTCACATGACTTCAAAGTCACCACCATTAGCTTCTGACAACTCTTTCGGTCTTCATTTAAAAACATTTTCCCTGAAAGTTTGAATTAGAATAGCTGGAATGAATGCAATTCTAAACACCAAGGGGTTGTGAAAGGCAACTAGTGAGTAGATGAGTTTAGCAGTTCGGTTTGATGTTTAATGTCCCAACAACCTCTGTAGTCCCATTTTGCCACTTGTTAGCAACTGCCTTTTTTTTTAATCTTTACTTATGTATTTTATGTAATTTACTAAAAGTGAAAATGTCTTGTCAACCACAGACCTTATTTCAGGGATTTAACCAAAAACCCATTCAAAAAAAAATCCACTGACCCTTTATTTGTCTCAAATGTAGCTGATGTACTCCACCTGCAACAAAAGCTTGAGTTATCAAACATCTCATGGGAATGCTGTGGAAAACCTAGACTTCCAGCGGCCAGTTCCATGCTGTGTTCTCTTAGGGTCAGATGAAGAGGTTGATTATTGGTGCCTTCCTTTTCCTTGGCCTGTTTATTTTTATGAGATTACGTGTGTATGTCTAACCTAACCCAGTTTATGGCGCTGAGCCACTAGAAGTCGTGCAGTAAAGCTGAGTTTGTCTTTGCTAACACAATCACGCCGGTTGACCTTCCTCCATTCGGAATGGATGCAGGCTCAGATAACAGCTGATTGGCAGCAGGAGTAAAGGCAAGGGGCGCCCAGCATCTCCGAGAGTAAACGCACCGCACCAACTCTGACATTACCTGATCCTGCCCTGACGAGACTCACACACAGTCATACATCAGTGCCAGACAGCCGGCACAACCGTACAGACACACACACACTCGAGCATTGAAGAAGAACACATTTGAAACAGCCTTGTGTGACACTTAAATCAACTAACAGCTGCTGAAATAGGATAGATAGATAGATAGATAGATAGATACTATAGATAGATAGATACTATAGATAGATAGATAGATAGATAGATAGATCTCTCTACTAAGAACTAATAAATTCCCTCTGTGTTTTATGTGTTATGTTGAGAAAGGCAGTGTAAAGAGATCTTAGGTGCCAAACCATTCTAACATCAGTTTATTAAAATAATTTTAGACACATAATGATGTCTTTCTAAGTGTGTGATGAATTTGAGACTAGCCTTTGATTCATTACACAATCAAAGCCTTTAAAAGCCGAGTCGGGTTACTGAGTTTGTTGTTTTTAATAGTGAAAGTTATAATGTCCTCCTATAATAGTATTAGTAGATGAAGAAATGAAAATATCTCATAACATAATGAAGCCATACTGCAGTCATTTTTGGCATTGCAAAAAAATGGTACAATAACATTACAAAAATCAGATAAATCATATGTTATTCTCAGATTGCTGGGCTTGAATACAATGCATATCAATGAATGGAAACGATTTGCAACTTTACGTTTCCATTTGTGGGAATGTGACAATATCAAGAGCCAATCAGCATAGAACAATCCATTACAATGGCACATCTCTGAGGTCACTTAAAATTACTTTTTTCATAGGATTGAATTTTGTTTTGCATTTTGTTTGTCTAGCTCACTCAAGGACAAACTAATTCCTTCTGTGATTGGTCTTGCATGTGTCTGAGCATGTGCACATTCATGAGTTTGACCTACCTTGTCACCATTCAACTAAACAGCAGGGAAACACATTTGAATCACATTACCAGATGAAAGTCGAGACAAGGCTTTTCTTTGCAATGCATTGGTTCTATTGTAGTCTGGTCTCACCTGATGTGAAAAGAGCCAGCTCTTCCAAAACCTACTCATCTGTCCACCTAGATAGTATTTTTTGGTACTGAAGCATGAACTAAGGAGTTCAGATATACCTTAAGAAAGCTTTCTGTTAGCATTAACCCAATGGGAGGGCCATATGTTTTTAAATAGCATGAGATTCCAGCAACATCCAAAGACCCCATTATGGCTACATGTTGTTCAGGGGCGTTTCCTCCAAGGTGGCAGGAGAGGCAATGCCTCCTCAAAAAAATTGGATGAGAAAATAATCCATAAAACACTGCAAATATTACAAAATGAGACATTAAAAGCGTATAAATCACTTGTTTTTCTAAAGTAACACTGTCCAACAGTCCAATATTGCTTAAATTGTTACTGCCTTGAGATATTATTTTGGAATGAATGTAAAAATGCTTAAAAACACTAACTGATGAGATTTATGGTTGGTTTTAATAAATAGAACATTCATTTCATAATTATGTAAAAATACAAAATAGAAACATTTTATTTGTTCTTTTGCTTGTTTGTTTGTTTGTTTTTGTTGTTGTTTGTTTTTTGTTTTTGGATAGTGTAATTAATGTGTATTTAACCCGGAAAATGTGACAACATAAAATGTAACTGAGACATGAATTTACATTTGAATTATAAAAAACAAAAAGAAAAAACAATGAGGACTTTGCCTTCTCATTTCAGAACACCAGCTGTATGCCACTAGTGGCTATTTTTACGAAATTGTACTTGCTGTAACATTATTGAAATAAAAGGTTATTCAGTTGTACTTAAACTTTCACAACTACTGTATATATCTTAATATCTGTTGGAATTGGTCGGCACTCGGGTCTTGTAATGTCTGAGAAGTGACGTACTGTACTCGGCTGGCTGTCAGTGCAGTGTGAGCCTTCGGTGTGAATTAAGTATATTCTTTCTGTAATAATGGGTACTCTTTTTTAAAAAGTATGCTAAAGTGTACTTCTTTTTTCACAAGGGAATGCAATCCCAGAATGCACAGTTGCATTTTAATCCCAAATGGTGAAAGGAGTCAAAAGAAATGTAGATGACTGTGTATTTAAGATGATACTGGCTGAATGTGTAGTAATATATGATTCAAGCTAGAGAGAGATTCACATGCCTCAGGCGGCGAACATGACATCTTTATAAGTGAAGTAATTTAATTGTGACACCATAAATCACACTGTTGCTCTCTTTGTTTTAGTCCTTAGTAATACTGCAATCCAATTAAACTAATTGCAAGTTCTGTGTTTTTATTTTATTCTGTAATTGGACATTAGAACCTGGGAACATATATCTTGGAGTGTAATTATTCATTTGAAACATTTCTTAATATGCTAATGTCTTAAATTAAACCGCTGTCGCCATGGCAGTAACCGGAACAATAAAGAATATTGATTTAGAGAGATTCTTGTCCAATCTAGAATATTATGTATCCTGGTGTGGGTATGGTGATCACTGAACAGGGAGGGGAGGACAGTATATCAAGACCAAGAGAAGAAGGAACCACGACCTAAAAGTAGTGTGCCGGTATGGTACTCTGATGATACTTAATACCATATACATATGCCAAGGCTGTATAAAATTTTGGCATCTATTCAAAAAAAAAAAAAAAAAAGATCAAAGCTTCAGACCTTGAGTTTAATTACCAGTGCAACTGAAGTGTATTTTATTGAAGCATACAAAATTGCACACATTGCACTTTGTTCACATTTGGCAAATGTAGCTGATTGTATTAGTTATCTGGTAGATAATGTTGGTATGATATCCTGTAACAATACCACTCTTTTTTTGCAAAATTTAATGCTGGCAGAGAGAGCTCAACGTGCTACAGCTGAAGAAAGCACATGCTAATAAGAAAAATAAAAAAACATATTCATCAGTTTGACAACACAGGCTGCAAATACTCACAACGCAACCAAATACAGAAACACACTGCAAATACTCACAACACAACCAAATACAGAAATACACTGCAAATACTCACAACGCAACCAAATACAGAAACACACTGCAAATACTCACAATGCAACCAAATACAGAAACACACTGCAAACCAAACACAGAAACACACTGCAAATACTCAAAATGCAACCAAATACAGAAACACACTGCAAATACTCACAATGCAACCAAATACAGAAACACACTGCAAATACTCACAATGTATATCAAATACAGAAACACACTGCTAATAGCACAGACCACAATGGAAATGTTTCAAGAGGACCCCAACAAGTGACAAACCTACCTGGGACTTGCTTATTGTTCATTGTCTACTCGTCAGTGGTGTCAATGGCCTGAAAGGTGATTTTTTTTTCTCTCTCTTATTTTCCTTAGACTATTGGATGTTAGTAGCTTCATAATCTGTTGAAGTACAACATTAACTGGGAAATGTTTTGTAAGCTGGCTTACTTTCAGAATTGTAACTAAATAACATTTAAGGTTCACAAAACGTGTGTTTCTGTGTTTAGTCTGTTCTATTTGCATGTGTTTTCTTAAGTTGCAATGGGTTGATCTCTCTCGGCCACCGTAAAATTGCTTCTCAATGCACCCCAAAAATGTCAAATACAAGTACACTAAAACATACACATGGTCTTGAACTGCCATCCAAAACCCATTCCTGCTCCAATCATTATGACTCCCTCCTGGAACCGGTCTGGAGAGTTGCCATGGTAACATCTATCCAATTAAGTGAGGTCAGCAACCATTGTCTGTCTTTCCAAAGAGAGAGAGAAAGAGAGAGAGAGAGAGAGAGAGAGAGAGATGAGGAGAGAGAGACAGGAGTGGAACAAATACAAAGCTAGATGATTTCTGTGTGAATTTCCCACTGTGCAAATACTTTACTTGTGTATGTGCTTTATGTTGTAAAGACTGTGTTCTGTGAAAATCATCAGTAAGCTACTCAACCTTACAAGTCCTGAAACTCACATTAGCATTGCCAGAGAGAAGCCAGACCGAATTAGCTATTGATTAGGACAACAAAGTAAGAGAGAAAAGGTGAGAGAGAGAGAGAGAGAAAGGCTGGCGCCAAAGACGAGGAAATGTTCCAGTGCTGCGATTTACTGCAGGGGTTCTCAACAGCCTACAATCCCCACTGGAGCCAATTTACACACACACACAGGACACACACACATTGTCTGCAACAGTCAATAATGGAAATTGGATGCACCTCTACATCGCCATGGCGACACCCCCACCTCCTCATTAAAGCACCTTGAAAGTTTTAGGCCAATCCATGATCCTGATAGATTTCCAATGGAGTCGAGATACTCACATAGCCAAGGTGGAATCTTAGACAGGTTACCTGTGTTTCAGAATTAATGTCACAACACACATTTAAAAGGCCAGTTACGTAAAGTACAGCACAAATCCCCACTTGTGCGATCACAGATATAAAAGACGTTTGTCGTCTGTCGGGTCCATTCAGAGCTGTCAGGGTTAAGGACATATTCTCATTGTTCTCACTGGTTGTTCTGTCTGTGGTGAGAAAGAAATTCTGTTCCCATGAGGCATCACTTTCCCAAAGACACAAAGAATACACTCTTTCAGAATGATTTTAAAGACAAGAAATCAAAGTTGGGAATGGGAAAAATACTTCTGGAGCCAAGAATGCTGAAAAAGTGGGTGGTCACTCTTGAACTTTATTCCATTTGGTGCCGCTAGCGGCGCAGAAAAACCCCACACCTTTAATAACATAATGAAGAAAACCACAGAAATACTGATACAGGATAGAGCACTGGCACACTCAGATATGTGGCTGAAATCATCTGCGACAGGCAGTGTGAGCACTGATGCCATCAAATACAAGAATTACTGATAAATTATGGCTCCATCATCAGTGGCGCAGTGACAGCTTCATAAACTCTGATTTAATCAGATGGGGGAAATTGACGCATTATATGAGATAATGTACGGCTGAGTGGTGATATATCTGCAGAGCTGGCCACCCACGACTCCTATCAGAATTCATTACGTCCTCTCACTGGACACCGCACCAGTATTTAACACCTAAACCCGAACTTCATCCAAGAAACCCTGAAAGAAGCGGAAGACAAAGAGTGAGTGAGTGTGTGTGTGTGTGTGTGTGTGTGTATGCGCATTAATTAATTCAGGTTGAGACCAGTCTGTGCAAATTGGAACGTGATGGAGACACTGGCCCCTGTGCTGCCGGGGTCAATGTCATCCCTTTGTTTTTGTCTTCTAATGCAATCAATGAAGTTCTTCCACTATCTATTGAAAGTCAAAGTGGACGTATCTGCCGAGTGGCTGAGGGCTCTGTCAGATAGGAGAATCAAGCCCATATTTCTTACAGTCATGTTGTGCCCGCGCTCAGTCTCGTCTGTGCGCTCGCTCCTAATATACAAAAGGATCTATTGAAATATGCATGAGGGCCATGATGGCAGCTCTAAAAATACTCTCAGATGGGGAATGCATTGACAGCCCTGTCATTGAGCTCTCCTTGAGATACAGCATCACACCTGATCCAGCGAGACTGATCTTTCTCCCTTACTCCCAGCACTCCCTCTGTCAGAAACACTCTGTCGTACATGAATACGCACAAGCACACACTGCTCACACATGAACACACAGTGGTTTTGGCCCAAACACTTTGGCATTGCCTCACTGTCTGCTGGCCATGTAGGCAGCTGTCTTCTAAGGAACCTTATAAAATCACTTGAAAGTCTCTTCATGGACAGTAACTCACACAAACACCTAAGCATGTAGACTAACACTTAAGAAGGACTTAAGTGTATCTTTTTATACCATTTTATAAGCACTTTTATTTTCTTTGAAATATGGCTAAAGTGTACAGTTGAATGTACTGACAAGCATTTATGGTAAATTAAAATATATTTTAATGTCAATTTAACTGAAACCTATATGTCATGTATTTAAATATATAATTACATATTTGTAATGACACTGAAACACTTAAAATATATATATATACTTTAAATGTAATATCAAATAATACAGTTAAAATTATAATCAAGTACTTTTACATGTGCTTTAATGTTAGTCAACGCATCAAAATAAATGTGCTTCTTTAAAGCATGAAAACAGATTAAAACATAATTATTTCAAATGTACTTCGACAATATTACAAAGTGCACTTTTCAAAAGTGTACTTAAATTAACACAATAACACAGTTATGATAGTGTACTCTTTTTGCGTACACTTAAGTGGCCTTTAAGTGGCACTTTATTTCATTAATATTGTATGCAAGTACTTTTTAAAAAATATATACTTTTCACATTCAATACAACTGAGCGCTCATCTTTTCACAAGGGATTGGATGGGGGGAAAAAAACTGAGCCTTTTGCAATGCATTCAGGGATTGCATTATCTAAGATAATGTCACATTGTAATTATTGTATTTCTGAAATCAGTGCATGTAAATACCACCAAAATGTCATAATTAGCAGTGGGAAAATTCATTGAGCCCCGACTTCAAAGAATCACGGAAGCTAATTGCTATTTAACACAATAATTTATAATTTACTTAGCATGCATCATGTACTGTTGATGAAGGATTGTAAAAATGCTTGACAAAAAAAAATACAACTCATTCAGCCAGTTTATGAAGTGACAGATGAACACAAGCAAATTACATTTCCCATCATTGTCTATAGCTGTGAAAAAAAAAGATAAAATACATAATGCATCAATTACAGTATACACTTAATGCACACCTTTTGCTTTTCATTTTATTTAATTAGTGCAATCTTCCTGTCTATGCTGAGAAGTTAATAAGAGAAAAAGAAATATTAAATTAACTTACTATTAGGTTACACTTTATTTCGATAGTCCACTTTAGACATTCTAATAACAATAAGTAACTTTGTAACTACATGTCAACTACATGTCAACTAATTCTCATTAATTTGCAACTACATGTCTACTAACTCTCAGAGTAGACTGTTAGGGTAGGTTTAGGGTTAGTAGAATAAGTTGACAAAGAAAGTGTTAGAAGATATTAAGCAAACAGTCTACTAATACTCTACTAACTGCTAGTTGACATGTAGTTGCAAAGTTACTTACTGTTAATAGAATGTCTAAAGTGGACTATCGAAATAAAGTGTTACCTACTATTATTCCAACCAATATCACATCTCATGATTTTTCTAAAGTACAAGAAAGAACTCCTAAGGAGGAATTTCCCAGAAATTGTGGGAATCAAGGGATGCTGATTTAGATTTTGGCCAAAATTAAGAATATTATAAGGCATCTTAACTGGAACAGTCTTCAGGAGCAACTCACTACTCTCTGAGGCACTCACTCTCATACAGACGCGCTCCAGTCCTCAGTCAGATGGACTCTGTTAAAGGAGAGCGGCGCTGCGAGCTCCCCTACAGTGCAGGGTAGGTTTCGGCTCCGGTAACACCTCTGTAATTGGGCTGATTTTTCCGGATCCCGTGTGAAATATGCCTGTGTGAGTTTAATAAGTTCCAGAGTGTGTCTGCATGCAGCTACTCCCCTGGTGCAGCTGAGAGTTCACCAACATTTATCACCTCCGTATCCAGCAACACTCAGCTTAAAGCAGACTAATGCCTTCCTGCTCCTGTGGCCCCTCAGTTGCCCGCACATCCAGGCCAACAAATAGGCCTCTAATAGTTATCTATGGAGCCCCAAATATGCCTCTAATAGTTATCTATGGACCCCCTCGCACCCAATGAAAAGTCACATTCATTTGGTTGCTCTATCCAGTTCAGGGTAAGTGGATCAATTGAGGCAGACTACAAATTCAGCAGGTTTACACAAACTACCAGCTGTAAAGTTGAGCTTGAGTGATTATCCGGGATCTATTCGCTCTTGCTTTGCCTGACGTCACTCTGAACTCATTACAGCACCCGTACTGGAAAATACAACCTTGGCACATGACTATGCGTGCTAATAGGCCTCAGATTGATTTTTAATTAGTAACACTTTTAGATCAGGGCCAATTACATTGGCCTTTTCTTGCATAACTAATCTGCAGGAGAGTGGGTATTCATAGGAAGTAAAGAGTGGCTAAAAGTTTAAGATTGAACTCATGTTCAAAAGACAATATGACCAGTTTCACCTTCAGGCCGAACCTGGACCTGATCCAGGGAGGAATGGAGAGAATTAATGCTTTTCCGGCCCAGATAACATGTACTCATTTAAAGGACGAGAGATCTGAGAGGTGCTTCTACAGTATATTGTTGTTACATGGTTTGTTTATTACATGATGCTGGAAATGTCGGATTAACTGTAACATTCTTGAAAAAAAAAATAAAGTAAAGAGTTGCAAACAACTTTTTAGATCTGTTTTGTTGGGTAGTAAAGGCAGCAGTATTCACTCCCTCTCTACTTCAACTCAAACTAGAGTTTGTTCCTCTAGACAGGAGAATGTGTGATATTTGAGAGGTGCAGTTTTTTTCTCAGGAGGCACAGAGTCTCTTTGTGGAGATCAGGTTATCAATAAAGGAAGGAGACTCGGTATCACTCATTTATAACAGTAATGAAGTAACAAATCCAATTATTCTTACAGGACTCTCAGAGACACTTCACACTAAGCAATATGCTACTAGGAGCACTCAGTAGTGTGCTACAAAAAACTGCCCAGTTTTGCCAGATTTAGCTGAAAACATGATACTTTGGACCAACTTAAAAATGACTCTAATCTGTTACAGCCACATGTTGTAGTTTTTCTCAAATTATATTTTTTGTTTGGTTCAAACCTTACATTTTGATTTAATATTATTCAAAAATATTTTCCCAAAGTCAAAAACATTCATACAGAGTAAAAAGAACTTATTATAAAGTCTATACCATACGTAATTAATATATGTTCTTTAGACATAAGCCAAAATGTTATTTGATCTAGGCCAGTGTATTAGAATGTGTATGCGTGTGTGTGTGTGTGTGTGTGTGTGTGTATGTGTGTGTGTGTGTGTGTGTGTGTACCAGTTTTTCTATTCTGGTGGGGACTTAAACCTGAATACACACAGACTCATGGACAGCAACCTAATTGAAAGTTGATGCCATATGTTTTCAAAATAGCTTTTAAAGTAACAAACTACTTTTTTTCCAACAAGTAGCTCTGTAGATTGACCAAACCTGCATCATAATGTCAAGTTATTTGCTAACCCAATGTGAGCTGCGACAATAATCAAATGCACTCTAAACAACAGTCTATTCATTCTAGTGAATGATTAAATTATATGATTAAAATATAAATCATTTTATTAGATCATTATGGTTATGCCTGTATATTTAGATATTGTGTCCTTCAATGTAGTTCCTTTACACTAGTAGTTTAGCTAACTACTCTTTTAGTACCACTACTTTAGCGCTACTTTACCAAAAGACTTTAGCGGTACTGTACAAGTAGTTTGGCAAGCTGTAGTCTAAAAGTGGCTTCACCCAAGCATTTCTTCTAATATCTGTGCACCTTTCATTATTGTATCATTGTGTGAGGAGCAATTACATTGTTGCTTATTGGATTTAAATATTTGGATAGTATTTATAAATATTTAAATATTCACTTTGTTTCAATTTCACTTTTAATCCAGTGTGTTATTTGCTGTTTCTTTGCAAATATATTTGAAATTTACTAGCCATTTCTGATTGAAAATTGTTTCGAAGTAAATCCCACAACAATTATTTTTCAGTGTACTACAAACAAAAATTATTTTTACTCCTGTATTAGGTGAAGGATGTGGCAGAGTCAACTGATATATGTCGTTTTCCTGTGTTTTTAGTGGTGTCCAAGCTTTCCAGGTGCATTGTGGAGGCAGGTGGAGAGTGGATGGGTGCTTTTCATGTAAGCGGTATACCATTTTAAATCATGAGTTCCAGCCTCTTTATAAACAAGATTCTTTTAAATAAATAATCAAACAAATGTCCATTTATTGTCACATCCAAAGCAACAGTACAATCCCATACATCTATACATGTAATATATTCCACAAGGTTTTAAATAAACTCCTAACACTAAAGAAGGAGGTGCCTGAACCATAACTAGAGACCAGAATATATAAAAAATCCAGTTAGCAAAAGAATGAGGCATACATCATAAGAAATAGGTCAGATATCAGTTATAAGAACTGGCAGCACCCCTCGTCACACTCACACAGCCCATCAGAATCATGTGTGCTTGTGATTCAAGAATAGAAACAGAGTCTCAGATCCACTGTAAAGAGAAAGAGGTCAGTTCAGTGCAGGACAGTACAAGGTCCCTCATGAGTGACTCTTGACAGAGCAGAAGAACACAGCTCAGATTAATCCCAGTGGGCGATAGGGTGCTGAGACCCTGTTTCAATGGGGTAATGATCAGGAGTAATAAATGTGCTCCCTGATTCCTCTTCAGTGTCTCCTCACAAAGGCCAGAGCAGTTTTAATTTAAAGGGAGTGGGAGGACGTAGGGACAGACAGAGCCAATAGAGATAGATTCTGAAGTGACACAATGAATGTACCGGGAGAGAGCGGAGCTATTCTATCCATCACATCTGAATACATTCAATTAACTCCCACTAAACGTACAGTAGCAGGTTTCTCCTCTTTGCACAGGTCTTCATTGCCTCCCTCACTTGCTCCACTGCTCTCTTATTTCAATAAAAATGCAAATATGGACAGTCAGGAGAAGAGGAGAAATGATCAACGGCAAAGAAACATTTTATAGCCTCACTTTCAGACTAATGACCGCTGGGCAATTTTCTTCAGAAAACAGTGAAAGACATTAGCATATAATCTCCTGAGATTTTGAATGTGTAAATCTAATGATGTCTATGAGGCGGAACTTACACTGAATTAGACATTTGGAGAGTTGATAAGCTTGTTAATATTTTAAATTGAAAAAATAAAGCATTTTATATAGATTCAAATTCTTCCTAAATATCGTAGACTGTTAAATTCTACCGAACAGCCCTTTACGAAAATTGCTGCGGTGTTTCCAAAGTATAGTGATGGATTCAGATGATAATGACGTTCTATTCATCAAAGAATTCTGGTAAAACATGTATCACTGTTTCCACAAAAATATTTAGCGGCACAATTGTGCCAAGTATTACTGTGTATTAAAATAAACAAGTAAATCAAGTTACTAATTTTAGGTAATGTATTCTGACTACTTTTTAGATTGCTTTTATCTAATTTGTTTTAAACTGACCATTAAACGATATATTGATATAAAAAAGCAAAGAGTAAGAAAATATATTCCTTTTTTTTTCATAAAATGCATTAAAAATTACATTAAACCAGGGTCCCCAAAATATGCTTAATTTAAGAACTGCAGTGGGTTTGTGAGTTGATAAAAAGTTAATAATTAATTGAGAAGTGCTTTTTTTTCGCCAAAATGCAGAAGCATGTTTTCCTAATTTATTTACACGGCCATTCTAAGTATATTGTGAATATAGTCAAAGCTAAATGGTATGACACACAGCAGGATTTTTGGTAAGGAAAATTTGAAATAAAATTAAAAAAAAGAAGAATTAGTTAGAATCAATACATTATGGATGATTTACTGCCATTGTGTGAATAATATGTAATCATGTAATCCATAAAAAAAGTCACTGTAATCTGATTATGAGCATTATAAAATTTTATATATTCTAATTATGAGTACTTGATCTCTGGAATCTGATTACGAAATCATGATTACATGTAATCAGTTACTACCCAACATTGACAGTAACAGATGATAGTTTGCTTTTCATGAAATAGTAGAGTCTGGGGCATTAGATATGCGGTGAAACCTCACCATGTGGTGGATCTCTACGCTGTAAAATCCCTAATGTCGGAACACCTGGGCTGAGGTCATGTGACTGTGTTGCCAGGGCAATGAGAACAATGAGAGTTCTCCTTTCCCATTTGTTATAATGCGTTGATTCTCACCCACAGTGCAGCCAGGGTCCCCTGAGTGTCATTAGCGGGCTGAGAGCCATTGACCTTTGATGACTACTGGAAAACCATAGTCTTAAGCAGAGTAATCAAGGTAGAGTCATTGATTGATTCTGTTCCCCAAGTGGGCATCTGGCCAAGCGACTGCTGATTATTCAACTCATCAAATCTTTATTAGTACACAAAGCACAGTCACATTGCCAATCTTTAATTATTCAGAGTGTTTATTTGTTTTGTAACTATCACTGTGTGATCCTGGAAATAGTGCAATTTGCCTAACAGCAAAGACAGAGTTTCTTCCCAGCCACTCTGATGGCACAGCACAATTTCACAATCCATCTAGGTTCATCATCAATAATCCCATTGAGTTCAGCCAGAAATCGTGAGGTAATCATTGATGACCAGCTAACCTTTAAATACCACATTGCAACAACCACAATGGCAATGTCATGCAGCAACATAAGGAAGATCAGGCCGTTCCTAACTGAGCAGGCTGCACAACTTCTCTCCTTGTCATTTCTAGACTGTATAACTGCAATGCTCTTATAGCTGGACTTCCAACGTGTGCAGTCAAACCTCTACAAATGACCCAGAAAGCAGCAGCACATCTGGTGTTCAATGAACCCAAGAGAGCCCACATCACACCTCTCTATATCTCTCTGCATTGGCTACCAGTTGCTGCTCGTATCAAGTTCAAGACACTGATGCCTCTACAGTCTCTTGCGAGTCTACATCCCTTCCAGAAGCCTGTGGTCGGTGAGGGAGTGACCCTCATGGTACCATCCCAGAGAGGCACAAAACCACTTTCCAGAACATTCTGGTTCACTGTTTCTTGCTGGTGGAAAGATCTTCCTAACCCTATCCAGACAGCCAAATCCCAGTCAATATTCAGGAAACAGCTGAAAACTAATCTCTTCTGTGAGCACTTAACTACATCCTGCTGACACTTTTGTTGCATTAGGCTGGTTTCATACCCACTTGATTCTATCATTTGAGCTCATCTTACATCATCACAGACATGAAGATAAAATGGGCATGTTACTTAACTTCCTGAACAAGTTCTGGCCCGAGTTTGAGTTGCTTTCACATTTAGCACCACAATATCATTGCATCCAAACTCAGACCACCTCCTATAGGTAGTCTTGGGTTCAGTACCATAGTGCACTCCCTGGCCCAGATGACAGCTTTCAAATGACCAATTTTTCATGTAAACCATACTCTGTTTCAAATTAAATTGCCAGTGTGAAAGCCCTCTTAGTCCCAGAACCAGAATTTGCTTGCTTTTCACCTACTCTCCAGTCGGTGGCTCTTTGCTCTTCCTAAAAAAATTGTCGCCAATAGCTGTTCCACATATTTGCTGTATTATTTTAATAGCAATTGTGAACCACACCACCTGAACCATACTCCAGGCCAAGGAGGTCTATAATAACTGGATAGGGCTATCCATTGGCATCCCAATTCATTGCATTAGCAGTTGCTAGGCTGGCACAGGACGTCCAGAATTATGTGGCCTATATGGAGCCATCTATGCTCATGGGCACTCTAATCACCTGATCCAGGGATGCCATTAGAGTAATCACTCTAATGTCACAGAAAAATGACATACTGATATGATAACAATCCTGATTGACTGGTGGACCAGTCTCAAGTTTTCACTAGCATCTATCATGAGCTGTGATGTGCAAGGCAGCTAAAATTTCTATATAAAGCCTTTCAAAAACCCAGAAACTGGTAAAACATTTACCACAGGTCTTCTGGAGGGCCACTGTCCTGCAGAGTTTAGCTCCAACCCCAATTAAACACACATGAACCAAGGTAATCAAGGTCTTCAGGATTACTAGAAACTTCCAGGTTAGTATGTTAGGACAAGCTAGAGCTAAGCTCTGCAGTACGTTGACCCTCCAGGGCCAGGATTGGACACCACTAATTTACTATAATATGATATTTGCAATTTATATGTTGATTTATTTGTTGTAAGTATACATGGCCGTCAAAAGATGCTTTTTGCCTCCACAGTGCTGTAGTTACATCATCTAGCAGCAGGGGTTTACTGGACCACTCCAAACCTCGAGGTTAAACCTTGGGGCAAACTTATTTGCCCGAAAAGACCTTTTGAACTTAGTTAAGTTCAGAAAATGCTTTCACACCGACCAAATGTGCCAGTCTCGGATGAAAACATACTGAAGTCCATATCAAATGCTCTTGTGTGAAAGCGAGTCGATCTAAACTGGTTCTTTCAAAGCCTTCACCGATTTCTTTGTGAGACAGTATATATGATTACTCCACAGCGCAGCTGTCTGCATCTGTGCACGAAATCAATCTGTCTGCCTGCCTTATTTGATGATGAAATAACCTCTTCCCCTTTACTTGATTGCATGTGGTTATTGGAAGTTGAACATATAGCACAAGTAATTACAAACCTCATCCATAATACACTTAAACCACATCGCTGCTAGCCGAGAGCTGAGTCTATTGCGGAGCTTCCCGGATCTCTGAGCAGTGATGATGAGTGATTGTGTGTTTTAACCCTGTGAATTTCTTAGGGAACTGCGCTACGGCTGCTCTTATTGAAAGCAGATCGTGTAGACGAGTAATTAAAGCCCTGCAAACAGCAGCGAGGATGAGCCCCAGCCGCTCGACTGAGGCCACGGCATGAAAAATTGCCCCTCCACTATTTCAATTAATCAGATGTATTTGGCGTAATGCTGTTTGACGTTGGCAAGGAGGGTGGGTCCTCCAGGAGGGTCTGTCCTCCGACTGGCCATGCTCCTTTATTTTCTCATCGGATTGTGCGCATGACTGTGCCGATTACATGCCAATGACCACATGTGTGTGATATGAAGCATATGTAAGTGCCAAAACCGACAATCTCTTTTGCTTTATCAATGCTCTCCCGTTCACCTGAGGTGGAGTTGATTATGAAGGCCACACAGCACAGCACCAGGACCTGATTAACCTTCTAGTGACTCTCCGGCGTACGACAGTGGACACAAACACCCCCTCACCCCCCTTCCCGTCTCCCTGTGATAAATTAAACAATGGAGGAATCCAATGGCCCAGCAATTACCAAACACCTTGGACACACTCACATTTTTCAGCTCTGACAGGGGCTTGTCTTGTGCAGTGGGTTTTCGCCTGATCTCCGGCGGCTTTTCGCTCTTCCTAACTTTGTTTTTTCGGATGTAGATTAGATCTGCCACCCCATTACAGATTCATTTTCCTAATTTTTCATGTCTGCACCGCGCCCCATCTGTGGCTGGCTGATAATTGTGAGGACCAGCCCTGGTGATTAGCATCAGCAGAATTAATTACAGCCGCCATTAAGGCTGCAGGTTGCACTCGGTGATCAAGAGAAATTAACTTCCTCCCAAGCTTCTAAATCATCTCACCTTTGGCCCCTTTGACAGAGGCACGCCCCACTCTCACCTCCTAAACACAACACGAAACGCACACAAACATACACACAGGACCTCACACTTGGCGCATCCATGGCTAGCACGTCAGCTAAATGTTACACACGCGAGCGCGCTCGCAACCAGAGCTCATTAGAGGTGTCCTCATGTGTATTAGCTCCAGTACAGTGCGTTCGGGGTGAGCCGAGCGAGGGTTTTAGTTTGGGCTCCTCTACAAGTTGGGAGCAGGGCCCTGCTGTCATGAACACAGAGGGCATGATGAACACAGAGGGAGATGATGATGGCTGTACTGATGAGCTAGCCACCAAACAACTTAGAATATTAATGATATAATACATCTAGGTTAAATGAAGTTACATCTATTGATTTCAATATTAATCAGAACTCGATTTTCACATTTACTGAAGGAAACATGAGTGGTGGTTATGGGTGCAAATGCTGTCACCACAGTGGTAGGGTGATGGTTGTCTGGACGCTGAGTGGTTGATAATGTGTTGCTATACATTTGCTAGGTGGGTTCTGAACATTTTAGATGTTAATGTTTAATAAATACACTGTAAAACCAAATAGTAAATCTTTGATAAAGGAATTGGGTTGTAATTACTCAAAAGAAATAAAAACGTTCATTCGCCTCAAATTTTTTTAGTAATTAGTATAAAAATGTAATTTTAAGTTTACAGCACTCAAATGCTTTCATTTGTTTTTGGCAGGGTACTCAAATAGTTTTAGTACAATCCCGTCTGACGTCACGCATAAAAAGAACTTGATCAATAATGTTGTAGTAACTTGTAAGATTAAGTTCATATCAGTTAAAATTACTTAGTAACATTTACTTAAAAAAAAAATATGTTTCTTTAACTTATAAAATTTAGTTAATATAACTTAAAAATTTCGATGTAATCAGTTTCAACTATTTTTTTGAGTTATATTAACTTATCCGGTTTTACAGTGTAGGATTAGAGGTTCATGCTTGTTTGCATGTTTGTTTTTAATATCAATAAGTTCTATTTTTGGCAAATGTAAAAGCCCTTTCACACCAAACTTGAAATGAATAAGCCTCAGGCTAAAGGAAATGTAAATTCACATCTGTAAGTAAAGGGCACAGCTCAAACAAACCATTCAGCTGTGCTGCCATTCTGGATTGCATGAAGAACACTCTTCAGCAATAAAAATAAATATAACATAGATGTTATGTTTATCTAAAGTCATTTTTGCTTAATAGTATGGTTGATTTGGATCATCGAAGGTCAGCAGCAAAGACACTGGTTAATAAAATTGGATTAACTACATAAAGGATATTTGTGTTATTTAGCACAGTGGTCCTCAACATTTTTTACTCCAAGGCCCCTCTCCTCTCTGAATCAATACTGCAAGGCCCCCCAACCTTTTCTACCTTTTCACTGGTCTAGAAATACTGTAACCATCATGTTTACACAGCACACACAAGGCCTCTGCACTTACTCCTGATTTCCTGATGAGCTGTCAGTCAATAGATGGGAAAACAAAGTAACTGGATTTACTCATTTGAAAAAGTGAAAAGATATTTTATTGCAAATTAAATAGTTTTGTGTTACTTTTCTAGGTAGTCTGATTACATAACTCAGGTTACTTGTAATGTGTTACCACCCCCCCCATCACATATTACTACATTAAGGGTTCATATTACTACTACTCTAATGTACTAATATGCACCCTTTAGGGGTAGAGAAGGTACAAGGGTGTCTCTTGGGTACTGCCCCAGTGACAAGCTGTTGTAGCCCTAAATGTACAAGGTTTGCCCTTTTTTTTTTTTTTTTTTTTTTTTTTTTTTTTTTTTTTTTTTTTTTTTTTTTTTT
>NW_015660888.1:321361-339252 GCF_001515625.1 Sinocyclocheilus rhinocerous
TTTTTTTTTTTTTTTTTTTTGACAGTGTAGTTCCCCTACTGAAAAAAAAACCTTCTTAACCAGCTAAAGTTGCTTTGCTGGTCATAGGCTACATCTACACTAATCCATATACAATTGAAAACACATCATATTTCTACATTTTGGCAGAGCCGGCCCAACCTAATAAGCGAAATATGAGGTAGCATAGGGCCCCGTGGCCACCAGGGGGCCCCATGTCAGGGTTAGGTTTTACAGCACTGCCTAAAAGTTTGGTCAGATTTTCTCATTGATCTGAACAAAAGCAGTAGACGGGCTGTATAAAAATGCAAGTTCACTCTCTGACAGCAGGTGGCGCTTTTGGAACAGCAGAAATCCAGCCGCTACCCAAAGCAGTGTTGCGCAAGCGTAACTCCTGACATCTGCTTGTTTGTTACGGAGGTCAAAATCAAACAGTATTTACATGTTTTCAAACAGCCATTCAGATTTTTTATTCACTTTGGTGTTTATCAAATATCTTTTGAAAATCTGCTTAGGGCCCCCAAAATGCTAGGGCTGGCCTTGCATTTTGGTCTTCCATCCACATTGAGAGGGCATTCTTGTCCTGTGAAAACTGAGCTTTTTGAAGACGCTCTCCAAAGAGCATATAATATGTTATGTATGTTTGTACACTCTTTATGTTACATTCCTACAAAGATAAAAGACAGAAAATTGCAATTGCTGTCCTGCAACAAAACATGAGGGCAATTGCGTTTTAGACCATATATGGAATGCTATGTGCAACCTGGACGCACCGGTAAGTGGTGAAATGTTTTGCTAATAAAGTGATCGTGCCAGAAGAATACATACTACATCCTTTTTTAATAGGCAGAAAGTTTGTTCCTCATCAATTGTAATACCTACTCAGATGATATGGGATTTTGGACGCAGCTATTAGCTTAATTTAAGGCTGGTTGTCGAGCAACAAATCATCTAGTGCATTACTGAAGAATTCAAATAATGTACAAACACAGTAAATCAGCTATTTTACAATGGCTTCATACAGTATGTGATTCATTCAAACAGAACTGAAATTGGAAATATCTACCTTAAAAAAAAATCTTAATTTCATTACTTAATTAATTTTACTTTTATTTGCCTTTTAATCTGTTAAAAAAAAAACAGTGACATTCATTCAAAAGATAAATTAACGAAGAAACAGCAGTGAAAGACTACAGTGTGTGAGGGAGAGTGTGTATGTATCCGTGTGTGTCGGTGTGTATAAGAGAGTGATGTATTTGTAAGCGGTGTTAATGGCACGGCCCTTGGGTCCTGCTGAGAGCTCTATGGAGCTGGTGTGGAGTAAGATAAGCAAATTGCAGGCCGGATCACACTGACTTGTCAAGGTTAAGCAGAGAGACACAGCAGCAGGCTGCAGCTCTGATTACTGAATTACACACACAGACTCGCTACCTCTCATTCTCTCGCTTTCTTCTCACACACTGACAGAGAATGGCTCGGCACAGCAATCCACAGGAGCCTAATCTTCACTGGTGGGTGTTATCATTAAAATGAATGTGATTTAGTTGTTCAGGATGTGACGGGGTGCTGAGCGCCTCTGAAATCTCTGCCAGTATATTGAGAGAGAAGTACAATAAAACACACATGTGTGATTAGTGTCAGCAAAGGACTTTATAAAGCTGCATCACACATACCCATGATAACATTTCATAACACACACACACACACAGTAGAGAATTAAACCAGTGCCAGTATTACACTGCAAGAACAGGGTGGATGAAATAATAGAAATACATAATACTGGGGCAGTCAACAGACTAAAATAATTTAGAATTTGCTAAAAAAAAAAAAATGGCCTCCTAATATGTGTAAAATATAACATTTTTCAAATTCTGGTACTTTTGGTTTAAATGCATTCACTTTGTCTTTGTACTGAATGAAATATAAATAATATGCACACAACAGTCTGACATTCCTTTCCATTACTGGCGGTTCACACATACATTAATTCTCATATTTCAGCTCTGAATATAAATTCTTTCATACAATGACTGCAAATGACTTTACTTTTGGCAAAAGCCCCATTTGATTTATAAATAAATTTGCTGATGAGGATGACTTTCTCCGCTGTTTACTGATAATATACATTATATAATATATAATAATACTAATACTAATAAATAATAATAAAAACATAATAAAAAATAAACAGTATGCCATTCTTTGTCTTCTAAACAGGTGTCGTGTTTGTCAAACCAGTTCAGAATTGTCTGGCCATTTAAGTATAGTGAACTCATTATTCAAGAAACCAGTCTGAGATGATTTGAGTTTTGTGACATGGTGTGTTGTCCTGCTGGAAGTAGCCATGACAAGATGGCTATAATGTGGTCATAAAGGGATGGACATGGTCAGCAACAATACTCAGGTAGCCTGTGGTGTTTAAACAAGGTTCAATTGGTACTAAGGGGCTCAAAATGTGGCAAGGAAATATTCCCCACACCATTACAGGACCACCAGCCTTAACAGTTGAGACAAGGCAGGATGGATCCATGCTTTCGTGTTGTTTACGCCACATTCTGGCCCTACCATGCGAATGCTGCAACAGAAATCGAGGCTCATTAGACCAGGCAAACTTTTTCCAATCTTCTATTGTCCAATTTTGGTGAGTCTTTGGTGAGTTTCCTGTTCTTAGCTGACATGAGTGGCACCTGGTGTGGTCTTCTGCTGCTGTAGTCCATCTGCTTCAAGGTTTGATGTGTTGTGCATTCAGAGATGCTCTTCTGTATAACGAGTGGTTTTTTTTTAGTTACTTTTGTCTTTCTATCAGCTCAAACCAGTCTGGTCATTCTCCTCTGACCTCTGGCAGCAACAAGGCATTCAGAGATGCTCTTCTGTATAATGAGTGGGTTTTTTTTAGTTACTTTTGTCTTTCTATCAGCTCAAACCAGTCTGGTCATTCTCCTCTGACCTCTGGCAGCAACAAGGAATTTTCACCCACAAAACTGCCACTCACTGGATATTTTCTCTTTTGGACCATTCTCTGTAAACCAAGAGATGGTTGAACGTGAAAATCCCAGTAGATCCGCAGTTTCTGAAATACTCAAACTAGCCCATCTGGCACCAACAACCAAGTAACTTACACCAATTCTCTTCCCCATTCTGATGCTTTGAACTTCTGCAGATCGTCTTGACCATATCTACATGCCTAAATGCATTGAGTTGCTGCCATGTGATTGGTCGATTAGTTATTTGCGTTAACGAGCAGGTGAACAGGTGTACCTAATAAAGTGTATAGATTCATATGGCATATGCTGCGCTGTTTATTATTCCCCTTAAATCCCATCAAAGTTAATACAGCTGCTGTGCATCAGTTTGACGGAATTATTAAAAAAGAACCATTTCAAAAGAACTATTTGTTCATGGACTTGGCATTCTCAACCAATTGTAACAGTTACCAGCAGAACTGTTGATGGAACCACTCATTATTGGTGATTGTATTTTTCCAAACAAAAATATTCCATATATTCCATTTTCCAAACCCTGTAAAAAAGCAACCACATATTTTTCAGTTTACAGGAACTTATGGTCACAGTACTACGAAATGTGAATTACTGGAAACTATATAAAAAATAATTTTAGACCAGCAGAATCCCCCCCAGTATTGTCCCAACTAGTCCAATTAGGTATCAAACTGAACGATACTGCTGAGGGTTTGTGATAGGGCTGCACGATTAATCAAAATTAAATCACAAAGGCGATAAATCGCAATTATGCAGAAGCTGCGATTGTCATGCGTATCTTACAGTGAACCACGGTTCTGTGATCAGCAGTAAATCTCCATCCGAAGGCCAGAGGGCGCTCTCGCGCGAAAACTTCAAATACGCCCCGCAGAAGAAATTCAGGAAATCCTGAATAAACAGAAGATTTAACTGCTTTCATTGATTCAACGTAACTAATAAACACACGACTACGACAATTAGACTACGACAAAGACTACGTCTTATTATAATTTTTGTTAGAATAAAGTATATAATAATGCAATGCTAATCGACATAGCCTTTATATCACTGCTTATAATACTATAAAATATGTTGCGTGCCTTACTCTGTGTAAGAAGCCACATCATCTCACAGAAGGATTTACTTCAAACACTCGACTGACGTTATATGAAGTGAGTTTGGAGTAAAAACATGTTATTAAATGTGATATTTTCACATGCTATCAGATGGCAGAGCATTTACTACACAGAGCCGTAGTTCACTGACAAGCTACGCAAACAGCTTTCATAATCGCCGAACGATTTCTTCAATTTCATTATCGCGCGATTAAATCGTCTGCGATTATGAACGTGATTTTGCGTAGCTTGTCAGTGAACTACGGCTCTGTGTAGTAAATGCTGCTCCATCTGAACGCACGTGATGGAGATTTACTACTGATTAAAGAACCGGCTTTACTGACAAGATGCGCATGACAATCGCATTCGATTAATCGTGCAGCCCTAGTTTGTGAGTTCCCAACATACACTGCAGCATGACTATAGTAAGGGGTTACTATTAAAGGATTGTAGTCTTGCTGTTGGCTGACTTTTTGTTGTTTTGTCATTATTGCTAATTATTTGTGCTGTGATGTTAAGAGGTTCTCTTTTACAGTTGTTAATTCAGATTCTTCTTCAGGCTTGTGTCGTGTGTCAAGTGTTGAGGTCTATGCACAAACTCCATAAACATCCCAGAAATCTTTGTTTTGTAAGGTGATTGTGCATTCAGAAACAAAGAAACGTCTCGGGTTACTTGTGTAACCATGGTTCCCTGAGGGGAACGAGACACTGCGTCCTCTAGGGGTCGCTATGGGGAACGCCTCGTCGTGACCCGTGTCTGAAGCCTACATTGAAAAAACACCAACTTGTTTGTTTTTCAATGTAGGCTTCAGACACGGGTCACGACGAGGCGTTCCCCATAGCGACCCCTAGAGGACGCAGTTCGAAGTTCCACGAAAGGGAAGCATAGTTCACTACACATATTAAGTATCCTATAAAACCTTATATATATATAACTATATAAACTAACATAATTATGCATCAATTTATTCCGTTAACTGAAAAATTGCTGAATGAGGAATTTTGCATTAAGTAAATGAACAAATTCAAATTGACAAAAGAAAATCAAAAAGACAAGGCTGTCTTACTATTTAGGACCATTTTTAAGACAAACTTGAGAACCCAATAGCCCTGATATACTTCAAAGAACTGGTGTGACATCATCATCAGGCCAAAACAAAGTTTCCTTGGAGTTCATTTAGTAAGTTCAAAACAGTCTGCCAAAGCTAACTTTCT
Organism: Sinocyclocheilus rhinocerous; assembly: GCF_001515625.1. Taxonomy (NCBI): domain Eukaryota; kingdom Metazoa; phylum Chordata; class Actinopteri; order Cypriniformes; family Cyprinidae; genus Sinocyclocheilus; species Sinocyclocheilus rhinocerous. The sequence goes on from NW_015660888.1 coordinate 326,667, forward strand.
GGAAAAGTTTGGTCCCGGCTGCTAAACGCTTTCGAACCTTCATTCCCTAAAAATAAAGGCTCTTTATGGGCATCTATGGTTCTATTGAGAACCTTTAACACCCATGAAACTTTTCCAAGGTTCTTTAAATTGAAAGAGATTTTTTTCTTAAATGTTCTTCACACCGATTAAAAATGGTCTTTTAAGAACTGTTCATTGAAAGGTTCTTTGAGGAACCTAAACCGGTTCTTCTATTGCATCACTGTGAAAATACCTCTATTTTTTAAAGAGTGTTGGTCCATGTCAATTACTCTAGTTTTTCCTGTTCAGGCCATTGAGGTCAGACATCTGCGGTTAAAAACATGAACACACTAGAGAGCTGCTTTATAGTAGAAACTGAAATTGTAATTCTAATTGAAAGCAACACTTAACACAGTTTTTAATAATGTATATAGCTAATTGCTTTAAAGAAATCTGTTTTATAAAGTGTTATATATATTGCAGAACTTGTGCAAACATTTTCACATGCAACAGCATAGGTGAGAAAATGATAAGATGTTAGGTGTATTATTCTTTCAAGCAGACATAAAGCAAATTAAAGGTTTTCTCTCGAAGTGAGAAAAAATGCAAAGGATACTATATGTGCACGCATCCTTCCTTACTCTGTTTTTGTCTCTCTCTCTCTGCCCTCTCGCACCCTCCCTCACTCACTCTCCCTTGTGTTATCAGTCTCCTCTCCAGCAGCACAGCTGTGTGCTGATTTAAAAGGTTAATAGACTAGTCAGCAATTACACTGCACTGTGCAGTAAAACACAATTACATTACAGCTGAGGAAAATGCCAGGCACTCCATTCAGAAGAGAGAGTGAGAGAAGACGCAGACAGTCTACAGTGCCACTAAACCACAATACTCTTTTGTGTTTCTGCCAAGACTCAACTGTTTGCATACACATGTGAGTGTGTGTCATTGAGGGAGTGAGAGTGCATCTACAATCTAAAATGATTTGATTTTGTAAGTTTTGTCACAGATTCAGCTTTATAAAACAGTGGAACTGAAAAACTGAGGGACATCATAAACCAACCTAAGATAGTTAGCTGGTCACCTAGTGTGACCAACCCCTGAAAAATAAATAAATATATAAAAATAAGTGTGCTTAATTCTGTTAAGTGTGCACTTGTGTACTTCTAAGTATATAATTTTATTTAAAAATATGTATTTTTTAAAAATGCAATTGTAAATAATATAATATTAATGAAAAGTACATACATACTGGTAAAAAAATTTCAGCCTGAATGCACTGTAAGTCGCTTTGGATAAAAGCGTCTGCTAAATGCATAAATGTAAATGAAAAGGCCGCTTGTACATAAAAACAGTTCACTTTCATGACCGTGTCTTAACAGGTACACTTTTAAAAAGTGCTCTTTTTAATAATGTTCTTTTTAATAATTAAAAGTTTTAATTTAAATTACATTTTAAATCAGCATATTAATATTATAATAATAATCTTTTGTCATGCTTTAAAGAAATACACTTATTTTAGTTTGACATTCTAAAGCACAAGTGCTTAATTATGCAACTTCAATAAAAATAACATTAAAGTATATTTTAGTTTTCCGTGAATGCATGTCAGTATATTCAGCAGTCAAAATATTTGTAAAAAAATAATAGAATTAATTATAAAATTTCATATAAAGATGTACTTCAGCCCTACTTAAGTGGTACAAAATTACTCAAATTCAGCTAATTGTATTTCATATAAATTTTAACTATAATACATTTTCATTTAATGGTAATTAATGGTTATGTTTATCGTGTAATTCATTTTCCAAAAACATTACATTTAGTTTGCACTTAAGCATATTCTTTTAAAGTGTTTTAAAATATTGCATTATTTAAGTAAGAAGTAATCTTTTTAAAAGTGTACAGGGAAGCTGGTTTGGCTGGTCTGTTTAAGCTGGTTTTAAAATGTTTGGTGCACTTGAAAGCAAATCAAAGAAAACCACCTTAAGACTGGTTTATTTCTAAGTGTGTTCTGATTGGGTTGCGGATTCAATATTTTATTATAGCCTATTGTTTGCTGACACTTGAAGTCTAGTAAAAAAAAAAATCTAGATCCTGAAGCAAAACCAGTTGAGAACCACTAATCTAAAGCTGGCCATGCACACAGCATTCACCTCTAACCGCTAACACTCAACAAATCACAACTCAGACAAGCAGCTTCAGAGCTGCAGAGTCTTGCGTGCGTGTTCAGCGTTGCGTTCAAGCGTATGTAATTTACCAGACCAGTGGGCACCAGGATGGAACATGCACGGCACGGTGGTCTGGAGTGTGTCTGCCGAAGGTCTGTGTGGTTTCAAAGATGGTTCATGAAAGAGGAGAGAGGCTGTTCATTAGGGAATCCTTCCTGTGTGAGAGCTGCGGTCTCAGTGGCTGATTTATGATTCTCTGTGGCTCTGTTCATGCTACGCTAACAATGCTCATTAAAAAGAGGATGTCATCACTCTGCGACACTGTGGGAGTCATACGTGTCACATGCATCCTCAATACAGCGAACTGCTGACCAATACCGTCCACAACATCCTGTAAATCTGTCATCACGGCCGCGGAAACACACTCACACCCACACACACACACACACACAAACGCACAGAGAGAGAGAGAGACTATTAGAGTGTAGTTCACACACACACACACACATTGAGAGAGACTATTAGAGTGTAGTGATAGAGGATCAGAGGTTAATGTGGAGCTGTTTGCTGGTGTTTAGTTTAGTATTAGAGGATTTTATGTGTTCACAGCTATTTGTGTGTGTGTCTGAAATAATGTTTTTGGTACTTTAACTGTGTGTGTGGCAAGGATGTAATCAAAAACTCAAGATTTAGAGGAACAAATGCAAAAATGAAAGGGATAGGCCTAATATAGAAATGAAAATTCTGTCATCATTTACTGCCCTCATATCTTTCCAAACCTTTATGACTTTTTTTCCACAAAGCAATAGAAATACTCTATACTCTATAAATAAGTTTTTTTAAAGCATACTTTTAAAAAGAGTACTTATTTTGGAAATGATATACTTTAAAATAATGCCTAGTATTTAAGTGTGAAGTCAATGTAATGTCAATTGCAAAATTAATTGTACTGTATTATTGTATTAGTGTAACGATCAGTCCACTGAAGGCGAGTTGAAGATGAACCCAAGTGCAACTTTATTTACAAAGTGATCCAGAATCCAAACAATTAACACAGACTTGACATGACTTGACTTGACTTGACTTGATCAGACTAGACTAGACTTGACTTGACTTGACTTAAACACTAACCGACAGCAGGACAAATACATTCACATTACAATTAGGCTATAGTTTAAAATTATGTGAGTTGCAATTAGTTTATCTCTAGAGTGATTTTTGACCCCTAAATAGGACCCTTAATATGTAATTTCATAATTACATCTGTTGTCTTTGAAGTACGGTTAAAGTGTTTATAGTAAACTGAAATATGCTTGCATATAATAAACTTGTATATCATGTACTATTTATACCTATATATATATATATATATATATATATATATAATTACACATAATAATGAAGTTGCAATTTAGTACATTTAAAATATTCCAGCTTATGTAAGTGTAATATCGACAGTTTATAATTAAAATTGTAATCAAGTACTTTTACATGTGTTTTAGTATGTTAGTCAGCACATCAAAATAAGTGTAATTCTTTAATTCATAACAAAAGATTATTAAAGAACAAGGATTTAAAAGTTAGTAAAACTTTTAATTATGACAAGATGCACGTTTTAAAAGTGTACTTAAGTGTGTTAAGAAACCTCATGAGAGTGAACGCTTCACTTGAGTGGCATTTTAGTTCATTAATATTATTTATTATGTACTTTTAAGACCTGAAGTACAAGCAAGTGCACATACAATACAACTAAGTGTACATTTGTTCACACAAAAAAAAACATTAATTGACCACTGTGTTAAATATTGTCTTTAGTGGTTACAGCTCTGATGTGGGGGTTTAATTTGGGGGACAAAATTGCAACCGTGTCTTATAGCAATAGTGTTATAAGAAAACAAGTAGGGTGAGAGTTTGGGTTAGTCTGTGGTCATTAAAATGAGTGTTATCTGAAAAGACTAGAAGTCTATGTCCTCATTTAGACAGCTAAGTGATCGTGTGTGAGTGTTTGGCTTTCTCTCTTGTTCATGGTTGGAGGTTTGGGCTCTGGGCTCTGAGCAGACCTGCAGCTGTACACTCAACAGATAAGCAGCACAGGACAAGATAAGAGAGCACTGCCCACTCACACACATACACACACACACACACTGAAGTACCAGACCCGACAGACAGGCTAAACCCTTTCTGTCCCTTCAAGAACTGGTCTAATCCTCCAAGGTTCATCATCTGGGTGAAATCAGCTGCACAAACCAAGGCCAAAACCACATATTTAGGATTGGGGGAAAATGTAATAGTTTAAGAATTGTTCATTGAAAAACATTTTCTGCTAGGACATTTTCTGTTAAGTTTACAGACATCTCCTTAAACCCTAAAACACAATGCAACACGTAATTCATAGGCAAAACCTGTTAAAAATCAATCTGGAAAATTCCTTCATTTTAACACTGAGCCCTATTTTTATGGATCTTTCCATAAAAATGAGAACACACATTAACATTTTCAGATGATATTTTGGCCAGCTTCCTGTCATTCTAAAACAGACTGTATTTTTTTCGACAAAATGCAAAACATGTCTTACCAAGCTGCTTTTATACAAAAAGGTGAAAAGTGACACATTCAAACTGCTGCAATCATGTTGAAATCGGTACCAAAGAAAAGAGAGAAAACCACATGGACATGTGTCAAATTGAACTACTTTTATGGCACTTGTTCAGAGGTCACTGTACGTGTTTATAAATTGTATGAAAACAAAAGTCATGCAGAGTGATTAAATGAAGGTGAGTAAATGATGACAATTTCATTATTGGATGAACTATTCAAAACTGCTTGCACCAGAACTCCTGAATTGTACACCAGAGAGAGAATATTACACTGCAAACCACAGATTAACTAAAGCCATAAATTATTATGTTCTACACAACAATGTCTAAACAAAAGTAAAACAGAATAAATAACCAGGGACACCCTTTTTGCATACCAATGACAAGCTTTGGCTTTATAGTCATTGTTTTTTTTTTCTTTTCAACCTGCACTTCTTCTTCTTCTTCTTTCTCTGTAGTTGCTTGGGAATCCAGAGAAAGAAAGAAAAACAGAAAGAAAGAGAAAAGTTGAGCGAGCCCCAGCCGCATGTGTTGTGTGCTGGATGAGAATTAGGGGGGGAATCAATTCAGATGCTAATGAGAGCGTCTCTAATTTATTAGCTGCTGAGGAATGCGTGTTACATTAATTTCAACTGTAAACAATTATTTCACCTGAAGATTTATGAGTATGCGGAGCGGCGGCGATGCACGCACAGAGCAGCTTTTCATAACGCCTTCAAAGCGTGTTACTTTTAGATAAGATTAGCTTCCCATTTTCAATAAGCCTCAAAGGTTTTTGAGCGTAATATTGGAGTCCATCTATTACTGTCAGACACTCGGACTCTACGAGTCTGTTCAAACCGATGTGCATTTCCGCGTGTCTACTATTGCAGGCGAACCTCTGAGGTACAATAAGACTTTCATGAATGAAAAATTGATTCTTAATTTCATGTGCAATGGTAAGCTTCTTAAACGATCGAGATGCATTCTCTTCACAGGCCTTCGGTAAGCGCCGGCCACCCCTGTTATGTGGAGCCGGTGTGAACACGCTGCCCTCTACTGAATAACACAGGAACTGCACGTCAACAAAACACAACGGAACACGCCATTTTGATTGGTATCACCTTTCAGGGTTGTCTAATGAAGGATTATAATTACGGCTTGATCGTTTTCATATTATCGCATTGAATTGTCATCTTTAAACCTCGTGTGGTTATGAATCTCTCTATCCATCTTTTATAGGCTTACAAAGAATGAAGACGCGGGGTAAGTTGACACCAGTGTTAAGTCAAGTTAATATTTCTTCTTGTAGGTTTACGGTAATTTTAGTCAATTTCTGGATAGGCACATATATTAAAATTTTACATTTAAACCCTATTTGGAAATGAAAAAAATGGAATGTCAGTGGTTTTCACAATAAGTAGAATACCTGTTTGACTATTTTTTTTTTTTTTTTATCTAATCTGTATTTAAAATGTAGGTCTATTATAGACTATTCAAGGGTTTTTCAGCTAAATGTAAACATTACAACAATTATAAAAGCAAAAAAAATTATAATTTAAGATTGAATTCAATGCTAATACTAAACTAGTTTAAAGCCAACATAAGCATTTGCGCAATTGGACTTTTGACTCAATACTTGTGTCCGCTGCTCTGTGTGATTTAACTAGTCTTACATAGTCTTGCACATTTGCTGCATAGCAGTGGTTAGATAGATGATCTACTGTAACTGAATTGGATGCAAATGACTAATGAAGTTTGTTTGGGTGAAACATGATGACTCAGTAAGTGTCAGTGGGATGGTGTTAAACGGCTGTTTGCTGTTAGCTTGTGTAATGTGGAGATTTTAGGCATCTGAGAGGAGGCAGGTGTTTGTGCTTTATAACGAAGCTTTGCTGAAGAGGCTGTTTGCTCCGCTTGACACGGTGGGTCCACAGAACCATTTCCTAAACCAAGCAGTCTCCTTCCCTTTACTGCCCTCATCAGTCCTGCACGAGCACGAGGCTGCAGCCTCCCCTGCCGACGCTAAAAGATGAATGTCTGTTATTGTTTGTGTGATGACAGAGTGTTTCAGTCAGGTCCTCTGCAGGGCTAGAGCGCTGAGTCAGTTCCTCTTCCATCGATCCATCACATGGCCTGCAGCCGGCAGGTGTAGTTGCGTTCTCCCTGGGGACGCAGGAAACACCTGCCCTGCCCAGCTCTCCTCGCCACGACACATCACTAGAACGCTGCACTCCTGGTTCAACGGCACAGCGGCCGCAAACTGTCAGGACAGCACTTTCCTGCTCGTTTGTTGTGCTTGTACAGGTATTAAGGGAGTGAAGCGGGATCAGGTAATTTCAGACTGAGTTGCGTGGCCCTCACCTGGGGACCCTCAGTCTGGCTTTACCATGCAGCATTTATAGGGGTCCTCTCTATTATGCAGTACCTTTTGAACTCTGTAGTGTTTAAAAAAATGAATATACTGCTGCAAGGAAGTATATCAATATAGTATTTTAATTTTAGCCAATTTTCCTATTATCTAATACTGTAATTCGGAACCAAAATGATCTAATTTCCTGGAGGATGTTGTCATAGAGTGCTGATGTATTTTTGTACGTCAAAACCTGGAAACAAATTAACATTTTAGCATTTCTAGTTCCATCATCCTGAAGTCAAAAGGTTTATTTGAATGGGTTTTTGGTTAAATGTCTGAAATAAGGTCTGTGGTTAGCACAAGCGCAATATATTTTCACATTATATTCTACAACATAAAAAACACATCAGCAATACCCCCTTGTGATTTTTTTTTTTTTAAAGCTCTCACTTGTCTTGAAAAAGGCACCTGCTTACAAGTGGCTAAATGAGACTACAGAAGTTGTTGAGGACATTAAACATCATCACACCAAACAGGTAAACTCATCTACTCGCTAGTTTACTACTTTCACAGCCTCGTTGCGGTTATAATCGCACTTGCAAACACTTTTAACTCAAACTTTCAGGCAAAATGTTTTAAAATAAAGACTGAAAGAGTTGACGGAAATGTAATGGTGGTGACGTTGAAGTCATGTGACTAGGTGTAGTTCGTTTATAGTAGACTTGGGGTACTTGGATTTAGGACTTTGACTGCAATTATGAATGAACTCAGGTGGACTTGTACTCGAACTTGACACAGACTCTGACATTTTTGGACGAATCCATGTCATGTAATATGAAAGATAAAAAAAATTCACAAATATTAAAAATTAACAAAATTAAGATAAAAAAGACATTAATAAATGTCTCCCACTCAAACACAATTGGTTAAGGACTCCGATTTGACAAGGTGGATTCGGACCCAACACTAGTTTATAGCCTATATTTAACCTTTTACTCCCGATGATTGTATTTAGGCTTCAAAATTCATACAAGCTGTGTACATTTTTTAAAGATTATCATGATGAACAAAATGCATAAGAATCTTGTTGGTCACAAAGCTTATTTTACACAATAATCCAAAAGCCAATGGAAGAATCTTGTCAGCTTTTTGTCGAGGAAACCAGGGTGATGCGAACCTCTGGTTTTGCTTACAAAAATACATAAATGCTGCAGCACACATTTAAGGAACTGGCTTTTGTTAAAGGAATTTCACAAAATACTAAAGAGATACTGGGGAACAGGGGAAAAATTTAAATTGAGAAGCGAGGTTGTAAAGAAACACTTAATATGGAGATTATGGGTCGTGTTTTATGCAAATGATTAACTGCAAGCACCTAGTTTCCCATTTACATTAATCCAATTTTTTATTAATATTAGAATAGAGTTAGGAACAAATTCATGTTTACACACGGCTGTTTACCCTTACCAAAAAGTAGTATACTTCAAGTTTATTTTAGTAAGTATACTTAAGTAAAGTGAAAAGTCTTACTGTGCACATACATTTTTGAAATCCATTCAGAGAGGTGAAAAAGAAAAAAATTGAATATTTATTAATAAATGAGTAGTTTTCATTTTAGAAGCTATAGTGGGCCAGGAGACATGGCAAAAATGAAAAACATTCAAACCAAAGCAATAAAATGACATAAAACCCTCCATATTTGCTTGATTTGGATAAAGAAAACAATTATTTAAAGATAGAGTGTTTAATATTTTATCCAATATATTAACACATACGATGGGGACATAAAAAGTGTTTTGCATAAAAGGAATGACCTATAACACCCTGGAGATTAACACACACAGCTCTGCTCGCTTATCACAGTCAGAGATGATTTTACTTGACAATGACTTCCTAAATGAATAGCCAAGCAAAGTAATTACATCTGAGAGCAGCGATGCAGGAAGCACGATAGAAGGGTGTGTGTGCGGACTGGGGGCGAGGAAACACGATTGAGGCTCCCTGCAGTCTACAGAGCTTTATTACAGCGCAGTATTGATGTCCCCTTCACAAACATCAATAGTGCCGCTCCATCTCCACTCGCCGCTATCTTCAGCAACAAACTGTGTGGTCTGCCTTTAAAAAGGACAGCCCTCTAGCTATGACTAAATTATAATTTTTAGACATTTCTGTTTGTGCAACATTTTCTTTTACAGTTATTAATCATGTCTTCGTCAGTCTGCGAGAGGCCTCTAGCATTTATTAGTCCCAGAGCTTTGCTGTTGAGCGTCTCGGTGTTCACGGCCCGTGGAGCGAGCTCATTATCTGCCACAATCACTGAGAAGGCTTCAAGGCATCAATGCACTCCAAAACCACAATAGAGTATATAAAAATCTACTTGGTTTATATTCAAAATAATGTCAGTCCCCTTGACATTGAAACTAAGGCTATTGTTACAAAGAAAGCTCTGTAAAGATGAGGAAGGGTCTTGAGATCTGAAAACTATACTAGCTTTATCTTCACATGCTGTGAAGATAAACCCCCCCAAGGAGTGGCTTCCAGATGCTCCCAACATAGTACAATCCAGGAGGGTGGTGGAGAGGAGGGCCAGTTCCATGTGGAAGTGAAGGGACAGGGGACTGAGGCAAAGCCAGCAGAGCAGGATGCCAAGGCGGAGCAGGGAGCCAGGGCGGAGCCGGCAGAGCAGGAAACCAGGGTGGAGCCGGCAGAGCAGGAAACCAGGGCGGTGCTGAAGACCACCAGGGCGGAGCAGGTGGAACTGAGGACCACTTCAGCGGAGCTGATGGCACAGGGGATGGAAACCAGGGCGGAGCCGCCATAGCAGGTAGCCAGGGTGGAGTCGGCAGAGCAGGAAACCAGGGCCGAGCCGCCAGAGCAGGTAGCCAGGGTGGAGCCGGCAGAGCAGGAAACCAGGGCAGAGCCTGCAGAGCAGGTAGCCAGGGCGGAGCCGGCAGAGCAGGAAACCAGGTTGGAGCCGGCAGAGCAGGAAACCAGGGCGGAGCCGGCAGAGCAGGTAACCAGGGTGGAGCCGGTAGAGCAGGGCGCCAGGGCAGAGCAGGGCGCCAGGACAGAACCTGCAGAACAGGTGGCACTGAGGACCACCACAGCAGAGCAGACGAGTCCGAAGAGCCCCTCGGCGGAGCGGAAGACCACCAGTGCCAGACAGAAGACCACCACGGCGGAGTGGACAGAGCAGAAGACCACCACAAAGGAGCAGAAGACCACCAGAGCCAGACAGAAGGCCACCACGGTGGAGTGGACAGAGCAGAAGACCACCACAGCAGAGCAGACGGAGCAGATGACAGATGACAGCTCACTCAGGGTGGGTCTAAGGTAAGACACCAGTCCAGAAACAAAATAGGTTGACAGTTCAAAACTGAATGTATTGGCTGAGATAGGATGAACAGACTGTTCAAAACCAAGAGCACTGGCTGGAACTGAACTGACAAACAACTTATGGACTGATACTGGGCAGGCAGATAGTACTAGATCAGAATTGTCGATGGGATCGGAACAGACAGGTGATTCCACCTCAGGCTCATTGAGGGAAATGGGACAGACAGATAATTCAAAAACTGATTCATGGGTTGATCCTGGACAGACTAACAGTTCATGATCAGACTGATTGACAGAAACTGGCAAGACAGAGAGTTCGAAATCAGACTCATTAGCAGCATCAAGACAGACAGACAGTTCACAATCAGCCTCCATGGCTGATTCAAAACAGGACGGGAGTTCGGAGATGGCCTCATCGGCCGGTTCAGAGCAAGGCAAGAGTTCACAGACAGCCTCCATAGCCATGACAGGACAGTCAGAGAGTTCACAGACGGCCTCCACCATAGCCGTGACAGGACAGGCAGAGAGTTCACAGACTGCCTCCATAACCGTGACAGGACAGGCAAAGAGATCACAGACGGCCTCCTTAGCCGTGACAGGACAGGCAAAGTGTTCATTAATGGATACCACTGACACCTCTGGAGGTTCTGCAGCAGTTACTTCAGGAAACAGGGAGAGTTCAGTAACGGTCTCTTCGACTGCAACACGACAGGCTGAGAGTGCATTGCTGGGCGCCACCACCATGCAAGGAGCTGAAGCGAGCGCCTCCGCCTCAGGAGGTTCTGTGGTGGTGTATGCAGCCCAAACACACCATAAAGTGATCCCCATCAAGGGAAGAGCTTCAGACAAGGGAATCAGTTCAGGAACAGGAAGGCCAGAGTGAGTGGGTTTGGGGATACCAGCTGCGCGTGCAGACACCAGTGGTGCATCCCTCACACTGGATACTAGACTGGAATACCGAAGGACTGACCTTGAAGATCTGGGTGCAACAGACAGGATGTGACAAGTTTCTGGATGATCAGCTGTGATGTGACGTGACTCTGGATGATCAGCAGATCAGCTGAGACGTGACGAGACTCTGGAAGATCAGCTGAGACGTGACGAGATTCTGGAAGATCAGCTGAGGCATGACGAGACTCTGAATGATCAGCTAAGACATGACGAGACTCTGGAAGATCAGCTGGGACGTGACGTGACTCTGGACGAACAGCTGAGACGTGACGAGATTCTGGACGTGACTCTGAACGAACAGATGTAACTTGACTTGACTCATGAAGAGCAGCTGTGAATTGAATTGACTCAGGAATGGCAGCTGAGACATGACGGGGTGTAGTTGTGGCCACTATTTTGTGAGTGCAAACTGGTGCATCCGCCATCTCAGTCACAGACGCGGTGTCGCGTTCCTCCTCCGCGACACCCACAGTGAACGAAGAGCCAACACACAACAAAGCATAGTCCATAAACTGACAGAGTGATGAACGCAGACCCTCGCGTCTAAGCTTAGACTTCAGTGGTTGATTAATGCCTTCGCAGAAAAACTCTATCAACACACAGTCCGGTAAATCAGATTAATATGCAATGGCTAGATACTCTTGAATATAGTCCTCGAGCGATCGTGTGCCCTGCTCGAGGGCTAATAACAGTCTTGCAATGTCCATACCTGGCCAATGTTCATCCGAGAAGCTGCTGAATCCTTGTGTGGCTGAGTATTCTGTAACGGGGCGAATGAGACGAGAGACGTGTGGATCCATCTGCAAAGCTTTATTCTTAAAGAGGTCATATGATGTTGCTAAAAAGAAGATTATTTTGTATATTTGGTGTAATGAAATGTGTTTATGCAGTTTAAGATTCAAAAAACACATTATTTTCCACATACTGTACATTATTGTTTCTCCTCTATGCCCCGCCTTTCTGAAACGCGTTGATTTTTACAAAGCTCATCGGTCTGAAAAGCGAGGTGTGCTCTGATTGGCCAGCTATCCAGTGCGTTGTGATTGGCCGAATACCTCAAGCGTGAGACGGAAATGTTACGCCCATCACCATACTGTGATGATGCCGTGTCCGGCCGGAGCAACGACACAAAAACATGAACGGATCAGCTCCAGGCATGACGAAGCAGATATCGTCCTCTTTTGGAAGGCCAAACAAAG
>NW_015660888.1:340188-348344 GCF_001515625.1 Sinocyclocheilus rhinocerous
GGATCCATCTGCAAAGCTTTATTCTTAAACATAGTCAAAACAGACAAGAGTCGGACAATGGCAAACAGGTACTTAGAGGGCAAGACAGAAGAGTGATCCAATAAACAGGCGTAGGTCGATCAACGGCGAACATAATCCGAAGGTTGAGGCAGGCGAGTAATCCACAAACAGATATTAATCCAGGCGAGGTGCGAACAGAATCCAAACAACAAGACGAGAGAGAAATTCAAAACAGGCAGGTTATCAGGAACTGACAATCAGGCAAAACTAGACATTATGAAACAGGACTAGAACTAGGAACTAGACTAAACTCATACTGGCTCCGTAAAGTGCTTCCACTAGGAGAGTGATAAACGCAGACAATACTCGGCGATTAGAGAAGGATTTGAGTGGTTGTTATATAGTGTGTGTTTGATTGGCTGCAGGTGAGTCCAATCAGTGCAATGGAGCATGGAAAATGTAGTCCAGGGTGACTTGCAACAGTTTGTGTGGTGTGAGAGTCAATGTAATCAGAAGGCGACCTCTGGTGGCGAGCAGACGGAAGACCACGAACCGGATTCGTGACACATAGACTTAGAAAGCCAAACAAATTTTTTTTTTCAAAAGCTAGCAAGCTGCCTACCTAGACAGTATTTTATACATTATAGACGCACTCCTGACATGTACAGGCTGTTTCCAAATATAGGAGCAAAATTATGACTCTAAGCCAGTAATTCTTAACCTTTTTTTACTCGAATGCCCCCCACTGTCCAACAGAATATTCAATGGCCTTCTTATTTAATATTATCACTATAATATACATATTAATATACAGTATTCACATACTATATATAATTATATATTATATATCTAATTCTATTTTATATATGTATATAAATTTGGTCACTCTTTATTTAAAGGACCAATTCTCACTATTAACTAACTACAACTAAAACTCCTATTTTGCTGCTTATTAATAGTTAGTTGTTAAGTTTAGGTATGGATTAAAGAATCTAAAATACGGTCATGCAGAATAAGGAATTCATATGTGCTTTATAAGTACTAATAAACTGCCAATATTCTAGTAATATGCATGCAAGCAACTTAATAGTGAGAATTGGTCCCTAAAGTGTTACCATAAATTATAATATATTATTAACAGAAACCAAGAGTGTTGATATAGGTAAAATAGACTAACCACAATTAATTTAGTGATTCCACAAGTTTCAAGAACCATATGTGTGTTAATAAAAACAATAATAACAAGAAAAAATTAAAACTTCAGTTTCCATTGTGGTTTTTTTCGCATCTTAATTACATTAGATTGTTTTAAAATATTAATAATACTATTAATACCAATTATATTCATAATAATATACGAAATTAAAGCATTTTAAGTCATCCTGCGGCCCCTGGATGTTTGTTGAGTCCCCTAGTGGGCCCGTGGCCCCGGCTTGAGAACTACTGCTTTAAGACGCCTCATTTTGGATAAATTCTAAAGCAGCATTGCGTCATGGAAAAGAAAATGTAATGCAAAGAGGTATGGGAATTTTTCATCCATGATGTTGAACAGAGTTGAGAAAAATGTAGACTAAATATAGTTACTTTTCATAAACTGAAAAGTCCATAAAAAGCCTATTTAAATTTTAAAAAAGACAGTTTACACATAATTTGTGTGTGCTATCTGTTTTTATGCTTAATGGAGTCATTAGCAACATGCTAATGTCAAACTCTGTTGGAACCAACTGTAAGCCAAGTCTCTTGTTGTGCCCCTTTTTTAATTGACACACTTATGAGGTATTATTTTAGTTATGATGCCTCCTTTAAAGGCAGCTGCAGACAGTAGACAGTGAGATTTTGGAACTGAACTATTAAGTAAGCAGTCCAATATTTAGTAAATGGTCTGTTCCTTCACGCTAAACTCTGCTATGAACACTGACAGCTGAAGGATTCGTGTGGAGCTCATCGCTGTGGGCTTTTGGCCTTGGAGAAGCATCATGCAGAGCTGTTTACAAGATTCTAGGACCAAAAACATGCTGCTGTTTGAATTTCCATAAACTCTCCAAGCTATTCAGATGTGTGATTTAATGGCCACTGTTTAGCCAGATGGCACTGGACATATTTCAATGCATAATTCACATTTTATTTGTATCAATAGAAAATGTAGGCTAATATAAATTTGGTAGCTGCCAAGCAGTTGCTGTTTTCAACAGATTACATGACAGGCTTCTCTTGCAGTGCTATATTTTCATTTCATGACATAGCAAAAATAAATAAACATTGAATGATATTATTTGCTATAGCCAGCTTGAGAAAATACAAGAAAGACTGGTTAGTTATCACTCTGGAAAGTTGTTACAATCTGTTTTTGTGATTGATTGAATTTGTAATTGGTACTCCAATTTAAAATTTCCGATATCATCATATTTTGTAATAGCTGTTGGGAAAGCGAACACAATAAAACCCCAATGACATATTCAGACAAGAGTCTACTATATGATGAAGGAAAACTTTGTCCTCAAGACAATTTTTGACATTTTCAGATACTGATATAAAAAAAAGCAAAGATAAAGAAAATATATTCTATTTTTTTATATCAACATCATAAAATGCATTAAACATTTTACATTAGTGAGATGATAGTGAGTGAACAGTAAATAGTGAGCTGATAAAAGCTAATAATTAAATCATAAAAATGTCAAATAAAAATCATTTAAACACTTGAACACCAAATATATAAATATTTTATTTGTTTACCTGCATGTCAGTGTGACCAGAGAACTGTAAACATGTGAATGTGTTGTTCAATTATTTTAAATATTAACTTTCTCAGAGATATTTCAAGTAAATATTTAATTTTAAGGGGTTTGGGTGACAAAAATGTTTAGGAATCCCTGCATTATATGAACAAACATAAATATACATGAAAACAGCAATGACATTACACGGCTAAAGTCTTCCAGGTTTGAAATATTTCAGGGGGAAAAAAATTAAAAATGACAGAGAAAAAAACAAGAATTAGGGAGAATCTATAAATTATGAAGAATTTACTGCCATTGTGTGAATATGCAGCCTAATCATGTAATCCGTAAAAAGATAACTGTAATCTGATTATGAGCATTTTAAAATGTAATATACTCTAATTACAAGTACTTAATGTTTGGAATCTGATTACGTAATCCACATATATTGCTAATTGCTTATTGATTACAATATAATATATTTTATACATTAACAATAGGTTCCACTGTGACAACTTACCCCATAGTGTCATAACTATGCCTGACTACCTTTGTAATAAACGTTGAATTTAGTCCTTTTTTAGTATTTAGTAATTTAATAGTTTTATTGTTTGCTTAAATAGGTGACTATAAAGAAATTAAATTTAAAAATTCAAGTTTAAAAAAATTAATCTAGTCTGAAATACTCAAGTGTGGCAACAATCCTCGCCCCTCCACATCCCCATAGGCTTTTTACTTTTTTTAAAAAGCATAGCCATAACGTATATATATTGTAAGAATGCAAATATAAATGTGTGCCAGGCATGGGAAAAGTCCAATCCAAAGCCTCCGAGATCCGTCTGAATAACAGCCCTGATTCTATTTTTGTTGGGTGTGATTTACGTCCAGTTTCCTCCATGCGCTGTCTGAGGAAACAGGTGCGCGGGGTTGTGCTTTTCCTCAATTCCTGGGAGAGAGATTCTGGCCCAAACCGATTCAAGCTCCCGACTCTCTGCTCTCGTGAGAGAGGGTGGTAAACGCTACTTAAATGGACTCTTAGGTTCCCTGTCTGCAATTCTCCGTTTCCTTCTGGTTTCCACTTGCGTATGTCCGCGTGGGCCGGGCCTTTATGTCGGTCGGGCTTCCCCCCGTTCAGCGCGGAACCTCCGCAGTCATTTCCCAGGGCAAGGTCAACGCTCAGCTCCAGCGGCCGCCCGGTGACCTCCGCCGTGAACGCTACACAGGGCGCTACGTGTGGAATGAATAGGCAGCGATTTCGAGCACACGCGGGGTGTTCAGTTCAGCCGCCGGACACAGTGGCCCTTTGATCGGGGAGATGGAGGTCTGCCGGGTCAAGCGACATTGTGATCACTAGCCCTGAATGCTTATCATTCACTGTGCTAATGAGCTGTGGGAAGACGTCTTGAGATTGTGTGGTCCAGCTCAAAGGCTGGAAACAAGACTAACTATAATTTAAAACATTGTTGAAAGATGGCAGATTTGGGGGTCAGTGACGCTCGTTTTCGGGATCCGCGCTGCACAGAACGTTCATATACAACACTGAAATCAATTCATTTTGATTCATAGACATATTCATAGATTTTTTTGGCGTAATTTTGTTTGTCAGTGAATCCACACAACAGTTTTATCCGAGTATGACACCTTGAAATATAGCCTAATATTGAGATTATTTAAAATTATATTGGATTAAGAGTAAAGTTGGAATTGGAAACGATTGTCTACTATGAAAAGGGAAATGGATGAATACATTAAAAAAATGGATTACTGACAGCTGATGCATTGTTGTGTCGTAAATAAACAGTCAATGATTCATGGTGCATGAAGCTTTTCGTGGATAAGCGCGCTATCTACCGGATGTTTTAAAAATGCAACACTGCGGCCGTTTTTAAAAAAAATTAAACGATGTGAGGTAAATCACTGTTGTCAGTAATCCATATGCAATATGATCCTACATAGATTTATTTACTTATTTGTTTGGTTGGTTGGTTGTAGTTTTTCCTCATGAGGAAATTATTTGTGTTGCAGTAAATGTTAGTAAAGAATTCTTTTGGGAAATGTTGAAAACTCATTTGTTATAGGCTACAAACCATCAGACGCGTTATAAATTCGCAAAATAAGAGAAATACCTCCCTTATAGTTTAACTATTGCCATATGCGGGCCTCTGAGATAACTACAAACATTTTAGTTTAGTGATTCCAAATCACATGTTGCTGAAATTATGTTGGCATTATGCAATTGTTCACAAAAAAAAAGCTTGTAGTTACATAATCATATAGCCTGCAGAGATGCTTTTACAGAGATTTCTTTCTCAAAATACGGTGGGCCTATATGGATTCATTTAATTCTTGTGTATAAACATTCATGCAGCACTAATTTAATAACAGCCACTGTACACGGTAGTGAACACTCTTCTTTTTAAAGGAGGAATATAACATAACCACCTGTTTTGGATTTTACTGTTTGCACATTATGTTCAAGAGCAAAGGCATATTTTTACGTGCAGAATTTCTGCCTGCAGGGTTGCAGGTTCTGAAGTATTGTATTCTTGATTTACTTGAGCTCGGCCTATAGCTCCACCTACTGGACTTAATGAGAGTTTGTGGACTGAATGTCACGTGTGAACACAGATGTGAGCTGGTGAACTTTTCTATACCTTTTTGCACTCTAAGCCTTTCTTCATTTGTTTATGCACTGTATCCTACTGCTCATGCAAACACTCCGTGCATGACTGACTAATTGTTGCTTCAGAACACTTTCTTCAGAGATGAGTGAAGTTCACCAGAAAGTCCAGGCTTTTTATTGGTGGTGACTGGTTGTTGGATTTTTAATCTACATACTGAAGGTCAACCTTTTCTGTCCAACATATACAATATACCATTTAAATATTTTAAGTCAGTAATATTTTTTTATGTTTTTGTGTCTTTTGGTCACCAAGGCTGCCTACTGCTGACAGACGCATGCTCCTCCGGGGAGATTTATTTTGAAGACTCGCTGACCGCAGCTGCTGTCACACAGAGTTGACGGTGTTATATAATTCATTTATTTTTAAGAGGATATAAACTTTGGTTAATTAATGCCTTAAGTGCTGTCCTAAAACCCAGAGAAGATCACACATTCTGTCAGTCTGAGCAGTGCGTGACGTCATGGGACTTCAGGTCAAACCTGTAATCATTCATTTTTGGGCTGCCTCTTGGTCTATCCAAGTATTTTTAGTATTATTTTTTTATTTAATTATTTTTTTCTAATTTAAATGACCACCTATGTGTTCAATTTTTTAAATTACGACACCTGCAGCATGTAGTTTTATTGTGATTATTTCAGCATGAATGTTAGGAAAAGCAAATCATTTACGCTGAATCGCTCCAACTGTAAAATAACTTGTTAAAGCCCCTCACTCGGTTTTACAGGGGTCCTCGTTCAGGCAATTATTTCACGAGTTAGAAAACACATTCAGTCAGCAGCTCAAGGCCTTTGGGACCTGAAGCATGTGATGAGGATATGAAGCAATCAGCCTTATGACTGTGTGTGTGTGTGTGTGTGTGTGTGTGCTGGTTTATATATCCTGGTGGGGACTTAAACTTGACTACACACAGACTCATGGGGACTCAAATTGTGGTCCCCACGGTTACAAAAGCTTATAAATCATACAGAATGAAGTTTTTTGAAAATCTAAAAATGCAGAAAGTTTCCTGTGAGGGGTAGGTTTAGGGGTAGGGTTGGTGTAGGGCAATAGAATATACGGTCTGTACAGTATAAAAACCATTACGGCTATGGAGAGTCCCCACAAGGATAGCTTACCAGACATGTGTGTGTGTGTGTGTGTGTACCTGTTTTTCTATTCTGGTGGGGACTTAAACCTGAATACACACAGACTCATGGGGACTCGTGTCACGGTGGGGACCTAAATTGTGGTCCCCACGGGTACAAAAGCTTATAAATCATACAGAATGAAGTTTTTTGAAAATCTAAAAATGCACAAAGTTTCCTGTGAGGGGTAGGTTTAGGTGTAGGGTTGGTGTAGGGCAATAGAATATATGGTCTGTACAGTAAAAAAACCATTACGCCTATGGAGAGTCCCCACAAGGATAGCTGACCAGACGTGTGTGTGTGTGTGTGTCTGTGTGTGTGTTTGTGTGTGTGTGATTTGATACATCTATTGTCAGGCGCCTGTCGACTCTAAACTTTAACAGAGAGGTGTATCAACAGCTGAGCGGTGGATCTGACAAAGTGTCTCAGCAAGACGACACGCTCAAGACATCAATCAACTACATCTGTACAGCTCAGATACTGAACAACACACACCTGCGCTATAAATGTGCCCAATGACCAGCCCACAGACATTACCAGCGCTACATTGTGAATGGGGAGATCTTAAAGACCCAATGGATTAATGTCACAACATACTCCGGAGTAAAAGGAGAGGCGCTATCCCTCCTGACAATAACCGCAAAACAATACCAACAATAAAGATTCAGAGTCACATAATATCAAAATAAAGGTCCATTTTGGCTGTATGTTTACTTTCTGGAGATGCAAAGTTTCATTAGAGGCTCTTCAGATCAATGTATTAACTTCTTTAAAGAAAAAAAAAAGGTCTTTGAAGTGGCTTCTGTTCAAAAGGTCTGCTTTTGAAAAGGTACTGCCCCATAGACAGCTTTTGTATTTCCGAGAGTGTGGCATCAGAACACAAAACCCCGTTTTCATTCTAATTGGAACCTTTGTTTTTTAAGAGGAATCTCAAGCAACATGGAGCACCAGACAGGTAAGACACATCACTAGACACAGCACTTATCAGCTGCATTCAAGCCATGTCACAACTGCTGGGACATTCTGACCCATAATTATGTGTTTCTGTGGTAACACTATAACACACAAAGAATATGTGTAATTTGAGTAAACAATAAACAAAACCACAATACAAAACCACGTAGGGCGAGAACACTTTTGAATTGCTTTTGAAGTCTGAATCTCGTAATCAACCTGATCTCACAGGAAAACATGTTATTATCTCACAGGAATACTATTTTGCATGGTTGTGACTCCATATGAAATGGTACAAAAAAGGTCAACCCCCCTAACCTCACCCCTATCAACATAACCGTCACTGGAGCGCAAGTGGATTAGATAACCCTGTTGAAAAAACCAGCATATGCTGGTTAGGTATGTTTTGACGCTGGGATGCTGGTTTAAGCTGGTCCTTTGCTGGTTTATGCTGGTCCTTTGCTGGTTTAAACTGGTCCTTTGCTGGTTTAAGCTGGTCATTTGCTGGTTTATGCTGGTCCTTTTGCTGGTCATGTGCTGGCAAAGGACCAGCATAAACCAGCAAAAGGACCAGCATAAACCAGCAAAAGGACCAGCATAAACCAGCAAATGACCAGCTTAAACCAGCAAATGACCAGCATAAACCAGCAAAAGGACCAGCATAAACCAGCAAA